>NC_056682.1:188762106-189064990 GCF_018350215.1 Panthera leo
TCTCCCCTAACGCGTCTTTATGATCAGAGCTTTTTGTTCACATACTTGTGACCATGCAACAGAGATAACTGGCAGATAGAGAGATTTAGTGTGTGGTCTTGACCTCATTAGCACCAAATTTTAAACACCCGAGATTTGCATTCATATCTCAACATCCACAATATTCAAATTAAAAAAAAAAAAAATGTTTGCTAAGCAATTTGTAAAGAAATAAATGTTAGTCTATTCAAGGAGGAAAGGTCTTTAAAAAAAAAGCAAAACACACATTTTATTTCAAACAGTAAATTTACAATATGTGCTTATGTGGGAGTTAAGTCAGTCATCCATTTCCTAAGTGATGTAACTCTGTTAACTGCTTTCAATAGTTTCAGTATATCGCTAAGAGTAATAAAACTTCATTTCCTTAAAAATTGCTTATTTCTCCAGCTTGTCATTGATTCAGACGGACTTCCTTCCCTTAATTACATCAGGTTAAGAATGTTTAACAGTGTATATTTAACAGCCTGGATGCTGGCAACTGTACTGAAAGGAAGCTGTGGAGCAAGGAGAAGGTAAAGAGAGACAGTGGAGAAAGAAAAATCAGAAAGTGAGAAGAAATGAAAAGGGAAAATGATTGAAGCCAAGCAAATGTGAATCTGCCATGCCCCACTGAAAACCAACAGTAGTGATTTCACTGCTGTGTCTCTGTCAATTCTCTGTTTTTTCATCACTTGTATCTCTCTGTTTCTCCAAAGACAAAGACTGCCGTGGAGACTGTAGGTGAATAAAAATGGCAGAGATGTTTTCTTCGGACCTTGCCGGCTTTCCAAGCTCTGCAGTTTTCCCATCCAGCCAGGTGGGCCATTTCATCCGCCACCTGCAGTTTTTCTCAGGTCTTGTTCTCAATGGGGAGAGTGTGAGGTGGGAGGAAAGGTAGAGGGATGATATTAGGTGGTTCAGAAAGATATCACTGAACAAACTGGAATGCACAGTCGAAGACTATTCCTTCTAAAACGGATTTTACTAGAAGCTTCTGAGTACCATCAGCAGAATTCTAGGACATGGAGCGGTTTTATACTGCTAACACTTTTCTTTTCACGAAAGAATGAGAAACTGTCAACTGTCAATCTCAGAGTCTCTTTACTACCCTAGGTCAGTGGTTTATGTGTGGCTGTCCCCCCACCTCCTAAAACTAGACTCTTCCCAGACTTATTCTACAGGGTCACTGCCCAGTTCACTAAGGCAGGCAACTTCAGTTCTGGATCCCAGGCCCCTTCAGTTAAGTGGGCCATGTTCAACAATGACAGGAAAAAGAAACAACAAATTTTCAGTACCTATGGTATGCAATCATTTTTTTTTTAGAAATAACATATTATCACATATGATCTGTATTTCCTCTAATCCCCATAACCATCTTGACAAGTAGTTAATATTATCCTGGTTCTATAGGAAAGGAAATTATGCTTCAGAAATGTAAGCTATTAGTGCTGAAAAATGAGACAAATTGCTTGTTTTTTATATTTATTTATTTTTTGAGAGAGTGCAAGCATGGGAGGGGTAGACAGAGGGGGCGGAGGATCTGAAATGGGCTTGCACTGACGGCAGTGAGGCCGATGTGGGGCTCAAACTCATGATCCATGAGATAATGACCTGAGCCGAAGTCAGATGCATGACCGACTGAGCCACCCAGGTGCCCTGAGATGATTTAAGTAAATGTATAAGAAATACAGACAAATACTGAGTCAGGATTTGAAGAATTCTAGAGATGATGCAAGGGGCTACTTAATCTCAGTATGTCCTTCCTATGCCCTAAAACGTAAAAGGCTTTCTTTAACTTATCTTAGCCTCCGGTGTATATCACTTGAAAAATGATGGATTAGATTGTGTAAGAATAATGACTTACACTTTCTGTATATAATCAGGTGGAGGTTAGCAGTTATTTTAATCCAACATATATTTATTTAATATCTACAACAGCAGCAAGGTATTGGCTGACGTTGCAAGAACTACTGAGTTGGGTAAAAGCCCATTTCCTGGCTTCAGGAATTTTCAAATTCAGTAAAGACGATAAGGCAAGTAGCCAAATAGAAGGCCAACTGAGAGATTTAAACAACTATTGTGAGTCTGAAAAGCAAGAAAGCACAGTAAAAAAAAAGACAGCGTGAACATATCAAGATGTAAAGGCAAAGGAGTGGGAGATAGCATGTGTAGTGAAATAAAGGGCACATGCAAAATATGGAATTGAAAAAAACATAGAACGTTTTATGAGAATAGCATTTGGTTTGATTTGCTTAAAAGGTACAACATACATAGCGGAATAATAGGAGATGAGGTCCGAAGGACAAATCACGGGTGTGATGAGTAAACTTTTTGGTAGCAATTGAGAAGTGAGTTCTTATTTCAGCACACAATGGTGGGGAGGGAAGGGTGGTAGACAAGAGCAGGGCAGAGACTCTACCTTAGATAAATTCAGCTGGAAGCTGGAAGTTGGAAGACTAGATACAAGACTTCTACCCTAGTTGGGGAAAGGGTAGTAAGAATGTCAAACATTATAAAAAACCCTTAATATATTTATCACTTGCTTACCATGGGTCAGTTAATAGCTGCATCATCTCTCCCACTGTATAGACAAAAAACGTGGAAAAGATGAAGAGTGGTATCAGATGCACGAAGAACCAAAACTCAGAAGTGGGTTATATGTGGATATGAATTAGCCAAGGGAGACAGAAGAGAAACAAGTTATTTTGAAATTATATTAAAGGTAGTGTTAATACAACTGGGAAATCAGAAGACCAATTTGCAGTGTCCATTGTAAGTTTGGTTTCAGAAGTTTTTAAATCTAGTTAGAAAGATGTGATATAATGTATCACATAGTTTGGTGACAATAAAGATAGTATATGGTAGGTAAAACATGAGCGGTAACTGAGAAAGGTGATCTATAAGATCAAAGAAATCTGTCACTGGCATTTTGATGAACTCAAGCCGCTTTCAAAATAGAATGGGATTGTTTTTGGGGTGTGTGAGTAGTTCTGTGGGTTACACGTCCAACTCTTGATTTTGGCTCAGGTCATGATCTCACAGTTTCGTGAGTTCAAGCCCCATGTCAGGCTCTGTGCTGACAGTGGAGAAACTCCTTGAGATTTTCCCTCTCACGCTGCCCCTCCCCTGCTCCCACTGTCTCTCTCTAAAAAAAGAAAGAAAGAAAGAAAGAAAGAAAGAAAGAAAGAAAGAAAGAAAGAAAGAAAAAGGAAGGGAGGGAGGGAGGGAGGAAAGAAGGAAGGAAGAGGGAGAGAGAGAGAGAGAGAGAGAGAGAAAGGAAGGGAGGGAGGGAGAAAGGAAGGAAGGAAGGAAGGAAGGAAGGAAGGAAGAGAGAGAGAGAGAGAAAGGGAGGGAGGGAGGGAGGGAGGGAGGAAGGAAGGAAGGAAGGGAGGGAGGGAGGGAGGAAGGAAGGAAGGAAGGAAGGAAGGAAGGAAGGAAGGAAGGAAGGGAAATGGGATTGTTTTCTGAACCTTGATGAAAATGATGGAGCTTGGTAATTCTCAGCCTCTGGTGTTGGAGTAGGTGGTGGTAAGTGGTGGTTGGCAGAAATCCAAGGAGGCAGCATATGTCAAAGGAATTAAGAGCATAGACTACAGACCTAGACTATCTGAGATTGATTATCTGCCATTCATTAACCATGCGCCCTTGGAGAAATTGCTTACCCTCCTGTGCCTCAGTTTCTTCATCTGCAAAATGGAATAATGATAATGCTACTTCATAGGACTGTAAGGTGAAATCAGTGAGTTCATACTTTCAAAATGCTCAAAGAGTGCTTACACGTAGTAAGCACTATGAAGGTGTTGGTTATATACATGTTAAAATTATTCTATTCAGAGGCCGTTATGTGCCCCTGAGTGGTCTACTTTGTTCCTTGAAGACCATTGCAGGCAGTGTGAGATATTACTGATGACAGTGTATTGTTCTGTGAACTGTGTGGAATGAGAAAAATGAGTCAGAACGACTGAGTTAGCAGGAGGAAGCTGCCATGGGAAGAGTTTGTAATTATATCACTAGACAGTAGAGTGTAAAAATGTGTTTCAGAGTTGGAAAACGGCTTGATTGGAGTTGACTTTTAGGAAGATTAATCTGGAAATAGAATTTCAGAGCAGGCAGGGACAACGGGCAGAGAACTGGTGTTGGGCAATTTGGTGGAGAGAGACAGTGGGTTTCCAGTTAACTAGAAAACTCTTTTTGGTGAATTTAAGTAATTAAGTTGTGAGTTCGGCTTAGGTCCAAATATAGTCTTCAATGCAAGTTAAGGTGATTTTCATCTTGGGGAGAGCTTGCAACCACTCAAATTTTCTGATTAGGAAAATAACAAATACAAAAAGTACAAAAAGCGTTTTGGGAAGATCACCGCAGAAATTGGGGAACTGGGATGGAAGACAAAGACACTCGTTTGGTTTTGTGGTGTTTTGAACTCAAGTAAATGGAAACATATCCCATGCTCGTAAATTGGAAGAATTAATATTGTTAAAATGTCCTTTTTTAAAAAGTATTGTTAAAATATCCTTACTACACAGAGCAATCTCCAGATTCACTGCAATCCTTACCAAAATTCCAATGCCATTTTTCATAGAAATAGAATAAACCATTCTAAAATTTGTATGGAACCCCAAAAGACCCTGAATAGCTAAAGCAATCTTGAAAAAGAAGGTCAAAGCTGGAAATATCACATTATCTGAATTCAAACAATATCACTAAGTTATAGTAATCAAAACAATACAGTAATGGCATAAAAACAGACACACATACTAATGTAACAAAATAAAGAACCCAGTAATATATATAATAGCCAATTAATCTACAACAAGGGAGCCAAGAATATACAATAGCGAAAGCATGGTTTCATACCACATTCAAAAGAATGAAACCAAACCCCTATATTTGACCATACACAAAAAAATCAACTCAAAATGGATTAAAGACTTGAACATAAGACCTGAAGCCATAGAACCCTTGGAAGAAAACACAGGAGATAAGCTCTTTGACATTAGTACACAAATTATTTTTTTGGATTTGACCCTAAAACCAAAGGCAACAAAAGCAAAAATGAATAAATGGGACTATATCAAACTAAAGAGTTTATGCAAAGCAAAGTCAACATTAAAAAAATGAAAGACAACTTAGAGAATGGAAGGAAATATCTCTCTGTCCCTCTCTTTCTGACCCTCCCCCAATCATGCACGTGAACTCTCTCTCAAAATAAGTAAATAAATTAATTAAAGAAAAAAACCCACAATGAGTTATCACCTCACACATGCTAGAATGACTGTCGTCAAAAAGACAAGAGGTAATGTGTTGGTGAGGATGTGAAGAAAAGGGAACCCTTTTGCACCGTTGGTGCCAATGTCAATTGGTGCAGTCACCGTGGAAAACAGTATAGATGTCCCTCCCCAAATTAAAACTATAACTACAGTATGATCCAACAATTCCACTTCTGGATATGTATCCAGAGGAAAGGAAATCACCATGTCAAAGCGGTATCTGCATTCCCAGGATTACTGCAGCATTATTTACAATAGACAAAACATGGAAACAATCCAAATGTCCTTTGGTGATTAAACGGATAAAGACAATGTGGATACAGAAATGAACACAATTTGGAATATTATTCAGCAATAAAAGAAGGGAATTCTGCCATTTGTACCAGCATGGATGGACATTGAGAGTATTATGCTAAGTGAAGTAAGTCAGAGAAATACAAATACTGTAATACTTGATGTATTCACTTGTATGTGAAATCCAAAAATACCCAGAACTCATACATAGTGAGAACAGGTTGGTGGTAGACAGGGAATGGGGGTGGAGGTTGGGGAAATGGAGGAACATGGTCAAAAGGTACAAACTTCCAGTAATGATTAACAAGCTCTGGGTATGTAATGACTATTGTTAACGATGCTATATCGTATGGATTAAAGTTGCTGAGAATAGATCTGAAGATTTCTCATCCCAAGAAAAGTTTAGAAAAGCGAACTAAATTTATTGTGGTAGTTATTTTGCAATAAATGCATGTATCATTATTATCTTGTACATCCTAAATCAATACACTGTTGTATGTCAGTTCAATCTCAATAAAATGGGAAAATACCACCCCCAAAAAGGGTTATTACCAAGTGCTCAGATATCATAATTTGAAACTTTTTACAAAAATTAAAAATTTTTAACAGCTTGAGTTTAAAAGCCTAGTTTATTTAACTTATTCATTTTCCCAGGTGACAAGGACGTGAGAAGAGCGGGAAAGGCTGTCTGATTCTGAAGTTAACCTTAATAAGAAAGCAATGAATGAGGGTGGATATTAGTGGTTTCAAAGCAAAGGTTATACATTCTTGGTATCTACACAACTGGAAAGATTCAGGGTCCCCAGAGCCAGGCCTGTGTAATGGCCCTTGTGGTCATCAGCCAGGAAACCCTGAAGTTTCCTATTTTAGATCTCCCTTTGATTACATTCAACCCATTCCCCAAACTACTTCAGTAGTCTCTCCAATCAAGTCTCCTCCTGCCATTCTCCACTGCCATAGCCCCTGCTAGGACATTCATCACCATTTCAGACATGAATGAGATTCCAAACTCATCTGTGAATTGATTTATGATCCTTTCCAATGCACCCTCCACACTGGCACCACAGTTTTATTTCCAAAATTGAAATTATATCAAACCACCTCCTTCTGAAATCTTCCTCATCTCAGTTAAGGAGACACCACCCTTATATTTGTTCAGTACAAAAACTTTTCAGTCTTCATTGTCATTCCATATTCTTCCACACCCCCATCCAGCCCATCATAATCCTCTTGACTCTCTCTTCAAAATAGATCCACAATCTGACCTACCTGCATCTCTGCTTCCCTGACAAAGTCATCATGCCCTCTTGTCTGGGTGATTTCGATAGTCTTTCAAATGCCTCTTTGCTTCTCCCCTTGTTTCCTGTAACCATATCTTGCCACATCACTGATCAAAACTTCACTAATGTCTCATCTCACTATAAGGGAAAGCACAAAGCATCACAAAGGTCAACCAGGCTCCAAATTAAACTGGTCGGCACGCTGTCCTTGACCTCACCTCTTTCTACTCTCCCCTCATCCCCCTTCTCAAGCTACACTGGCCTTCTAGAGTTTCTTAAACTCAACTCAACATAGTCTCCTTCAAGGCCTCTCTTGATACTTTTTCTTGCTCTATTTTCACCTCAGATGTTCCTTCATGAATTCTATGCTCTCAATTCATCTTTTCTAAAATAATTTTCCAAATCTCTCAGCTTTTGCACATTTTTTTGTCTTAAGCACCTAGTTCCTATCACCAAAAGATGGAGAGTTAAGCATTGTTCAAGACCCAGAGCAAACAGCACCTCCCTCAGCATAGTTTTTCTCCACTCTCCCAGCTGAGCCTAGCACCAAGATCTCTGACACGTGTCAGCTATGTGATAGCTTTTCTCTCCATTTGCTCATCTGTAAAATGAGCTAGTATACATATCTCTTAGGGCCAATCTGCCTGGTCCAAATGACAACATTGTTATTAATACTAATTACGACCTACATAATTAATGTCATATAATTATTGCATAATTATAAAATATAACTATTATTGGTGAGTCAGTCATCCCATCTTCTATGCTCTTTAGGTGACTGGCACACAACTTTATTATAACATTTCCAAAATTTCAGTTTAATTCTTTTCTTAGATGACTATCTCCTGCTAGACAATATGATAAATGAAGGCAGGGATTTTAGTTCATTTTGTTTCTACAGAATTCCTGGCATATGACAGGCCTTCAGTAAGCAAAGGTGTAAAGGAGGTAGGGAAAGAAAAAGAAGCTCTGAAGAAAAAACTTACAAAACATGGCAACTTGCTGGATGGATATAGATAAGAGTCAGAGCTTATATACAAGTCTGTGGTTGCAACCCTGCTAAGTAGCAGAATCTAACATTATAGACTCAATGAGGGGCAATCAGGAAATAAAATTGGACTTCTGAGAGGACGCTTACATATACCAGTATCGAGGCAATGCAAGAGGGGTGAATTCATAGCAATGTTTCACAAAGCAATGGACACATGAGACTAGAGCCCAAAAAAGGGGTCAGAGAGACAGAGAAATACAGATCAATGAGCCCTTGTGCCATGGTAAGAAGTGAACTGTGCAGTGCATATCTGACTCATCTCTCTGATTATGAGATGTATTGACAAATTTCAAATTTTCAAATTACTTTCCCCAAGAAGTGATACTAAGCATACTCAAGATTTTGGTACTTGCAAGTGGGAAAGTCAGCAGAGTTCTCCCACTATCCCTTCTGTTCTCTCATTCATGCCTTCAAATGCCTTGTTAATTTTTTTTTTTTAATTTTACAGAGAGAGACAGCACATGGATGAGCAGGGGCAGGAAAAGCAGAGAGAGAGAGAGAGAGAGAGAGAGAGAGAGAGAGAGAGAGAGAGAGAATCTTAATCAGGCTCCATGCTCAGTGTGGAGCCCAATATGGGGCTCGATCCCACCACCCTGGGATCATGACCCGTGGCTGAAATCAAGAGTTGAATGCTCAACGAACTGAGTCACCCAGCTGCCCCTCAAACGCATTTATTGACAGCACAAAATCTGACATAATCATTGCTTTGTGATAGTTCTCTATTTTTCCTTTTATGGTATGTTTTTCACCACCAACTTGACTGCTGCTTCTTTTTTAAAAAGTTTATTTATTTATTTTGAGAGAGAGAGAGAGAGCAGGGGGCAGGCAGACACAGAGAGGAAGAGAAAGAATCCCAAGCAGGCTCCACGTTGTCAGAGCAAAGCCCGACATAGGGCTCCATCCCACAAACACTGAGATTGTGACCTGAGCAGAAACCAAGAGTCGGACGCTTAAACGACTGAGCCACCCAGGTGCCCCTTGACTGCTGCTTCTTAATAAGCAGGGCTGTGTCTTCTACATATGTCCTTTCACTTCCAGGTCTTGATATGATCCTATATAGAATAGATTCATTTATCATTGTTTGTCAAGATGCCTAAGTGGTCTTTTGGGTTGTTGTTCCGAGAATTGTTTTGTTACTGAGAACCTACAGTAACTTCTAGTACTGCAGCTTTACTGAACATAATGGTAATAATGGGTATCTATTTTTTTCTGATCTCTGATATACTTTGACAATAGTACTTTTTTGCTCTTAATAAAATAGTACTTTCTTGCTTTTAATAAAAAGCGTCAATAGAAGTGTTTTTTTACAGAACTCTGACAATTGTAAATCTCCATAGAAATTTAAGTGTGAAAAGGGTGCAGTTTACAATTGATGAAATGAGATAATACTCATAGCTAACATTTACTGGGCAATTACTTACTGCCAGAAAACACACTTTGACTTATTTAAATTCTTTTCTATAATCACATCAGGATATAGTCTTTCATTTTCATTTGGAGGCAGGGAAGTGGGGTTTACAAGGGTTATGTAATTTCCCTGTGGTCACACAGCTAAGTAAGCTACTGGAACTATTTGAACTTGGCTCTGTTGTTCTCCAAACCTCTTACACTTAACCACTACTGTGTTGCCTCATAGGCTTCTGTAGAAGTCTGGCTCTCTGGTATTATAGTTCCATCACCCTGGAGCTGTGGTTTCAGTATGGTTTCAGGATAACCCATCAGAACTCTCTGAAGAGGTTGTTTAAAAACCAGACCCCTAACTCCACTCCAGAAATGCCAGGCAGATTCTCTAGGGAAGATGTCCAATAACCTGTGTTTTTAACAAATCTCCTGGGTAACTGTTATGCCCATTGTCTTTGGACCCCATGTTAGTAGCCCAATGGAACATCTCTGATAAATAATATCTTCTAGCTTTTGTTTAGTTTAATAAGCATGGTGTTCATTTATATGCATCCAGTGGGAATGAGAAGAGGAAATAAAAAAAAATGGGAGGCACCATTAAAACCAAGAATATATTGGTACTTTGAACAGAGAAGGTTGGATGAGAGAGGCCATCGTTGTAAAATATACATAAAAAAAATCTCACAACCAGAATATTGATCTTGAAAAAATAAAGAATTCCCAGCGTAAGTTTTATCTTTCCTATTTCTCTTCAAAACAGTATCCATAACATTGCTTCATATTAGCATTGATCTTTCCAAGTGATATTCAAGTCACCATTTGGGTTACCTACAAGCACTCCTGTTATGTGCATTCAAGGAGGACATACCTAATGGGGTAAAGCCATAAGCTAATGACAGGCTCTAAAAGTATATTGCATCAACAACGATAAAACCTCCCTTTGCACCTTTTATGAGGACTGTTGAGCTAGTAACCCATGTTTTAAGAAAACCTGTGTTTTGTTTTGTTTTTTTTTTTTTGTCACATTTAAGCATAGAGTTTTGTAAAACCACAATGGTCTGAACACACCTCCAGATGCCTGAAGCAGCATCCTGAAGGTAGTGTACTGGGATCGACCCAGAATCAGGTTCGGACAAAAATCTTTCACCTCCATAAAAGCATGTGACCATATAATCTTAGTCAAGTTACTGAGATCCTTTAAATCATGATTTATTTTTCCTAACTCTAGAAACAGCACCAAGCATTGCTGTGTCAGGCTTACCACGAGGACTGAACAATCTGATGTAGTCTACGTGAAGGTATGAAGTGCCTCGCCCAGGCGTGGCATCCCAAAGTCCTCCCGTGTTACTTTCCCACAGTTCCATTAGCTCAACTCAGTTCACTTCAGAAATGATTTATTGAAAGCAGAGTGTGCTGAGTACACTGCTAGTGTTCAGAAATAAAAGATAATAATAACAGGTGTCTGATCCAGAAGCTCAGATTCCAGAAGGGAAAGCATCAGGGAAGGTGATCATCGCACTACTGCGCCCACCAAAGTATCAGCAGGAAAACACATGAAGTCCCAAAACAGTAAAGGAGGAAATATTTCATTTTGTCATTGCTTGGACTGTCGGGATGGTAGATCATAGTAAAAAGCAAATAAGCAAATAACAACAAAAAAGGCATTTGCTATGGCATTTCTTATGTTGAGGTATGGGTTCGGGGAATATATACACACAACCAATTTAATATACGTACATTTTTTCCCCCCATCAAGCCTTTGTACATGCACTTACCTCTGCCTGGAATATTATGTTGTCCTTCACTCTGTTAATCTTCCTACTCACCCTCTTAGGCAGAATTAAATATTCTCTCTTCTAAAAATTTTCTCTGAAATATCCGAATACTGGAGTAGACTCCCTTTTTTTGTGCTCATGTAACACATTATACTTAGCTGACATACCGGATTATAATTGCTACCTAACTTGTTGACACAACTCATGAGAGTTGAAATTTTCCTGAGAACAGATACTGAAGAATTCATCATTGTATCCCCGGTGCCTAATACAGTGCCAGGCTGTGGTCAATAAAGTATAAATAAGAATGTACAAAACTGTTCAGCAAACTAGTACTGCACTCGTTGACATTTAGGTTCTCAGGCAAATTACTTCTTCAACAGGTACTTAATGTCTTTCTTAGGATATATGAAAATCTCATCTTCTACCGTGGTAAATTAAGACTATGATGTACTTTTTCCCTGGCTTCCAAAGATATGGTAAAATACCATATGGTAAAATATATTATTTTTTGTGACCCAAGTATCTTTACTGAGATTGGTAAGAACGGTAATAGCAAAGATAGAATGATCGTGTTAGTATAATTATCACACATGTTAAATAGAAAACAGGCATCGAAAGCCTTTGTTCAGCCTAAACTGTAGTCTTAGTCTCAGCTGATGAGCTTAAAAACCCTTTAATTCTCTCAATACTGGGGGTACGTAGGAGTTCCATAATTTAGTCACTAGAACAGGGGTGCCAACCAAGAAATAATCGTTTCTGAATGTAACTTCATGCCTTTGCATCGGGACTTGCACTATTCACTTACTGAGATGCATCAAAAATGTGCTCCTATTTTTCTCATCAAAATAACCGCAGATATAGGAAGAAAGACCAGGCATGTATACATGTATAAAGAGCCGACACAAAGTCATAAGACCCGCATGTGAAAATTAAATAATGAGGTATAACAAGAGTGGGATGGCGTATAAATGAGGAAATGCTTTTGAAAGAGGAGGCCATTGAGCTGGGTCTTAGGAAACGTGATGGGGATAGTTGGGCAAGAGGAAATGGGAAGTTATTTCTAAAGAAGAGACCAGCATGGGAAGATATTAGGTACAGGAATATTAAGGGTGACATCAATGGGGGTGGATGGTAAGGAGGAAGAATTTTGCTGCATCTAACAAATAATTAAAAGGAAAGAAAGAGATTGTGTTGGGATTCCAGAACATTCAAATAAGATGACTATAAAGTTTTCAGCTAATCATATTAGCAGTGAGAAACAAGACAAACAAGAAATGAAATAAGACCAAAATAAAGGTTTCCGGAATCTGTCCAAGAACAACTAGAGCACAATATCTAACTATTTTGGAACAAGTTTTGTTGTATTCTCTCCCCTCCGGGGTGTTCTTAAATGTATGTTTGTCAATGAAAAGTCAGCATGGATGTGTATACTTAATTCTGACTTAAAATCTTGTGATCTGTAGAGAGTCAGCTGTCGGGACTTCCTTTTAACACTTACAAATTTCAACTGAAAAGTAATTCTTGATAATAATAAAACGATTTCAATGGAAGACGAGAGTCAGTTGACAAAACACCTACAAATCAAGAATTTACAAGTAAAATCAGCAAACATCAAATCTCAACAAATTATGACCCTTCCCAGGAAAATTTTTGCAATAGATTGTAGCACCCTGATTGATTAATAATTTATATATCAAAAGATCTACTCACTTAAATTACAATTCAATGGTCCCTAGATTAAATCTAATTTAGAACATTTTCGTTACTCCAAAAGAAACTTTTTTAAGATTTTATTTTTAAGTAATCTCTGTACCCAACATGGGGCTTGAATTTACAACCCTGAGATCAAGAGTTGTATGCCCCACTGACTGTCCCAAACCCTTTATTCTTAAGCAGTTACTCCCTTTTCCCCTTCCTTGTGTTGTAGCATGAACCTGCACTTCATTGTTTTATTGCCAAATAAGATTACATTGTACGGATATAACACATTTTGTTTGTTCACTCCTCAGTTGATAGATGCAATAGGCTTTGTATGGCAATTTAAGATTTTTCTGGGGACTACTATAGTTTGTATACTCTTTGGGTCCTTTCTTCATGACACTGTTGTACTTGGCTTAATATTTCTTAATAAAGCAGGAGCCCAATTATTGGGCTATGGACATCAGGGTATAACTATTGCATAGACCATCTTGTACCATTTCAGATACTACACTTTCTTTGAAATTTGTTTGTTCTGTTTGTACACTGGATTATATGCTCTTCCCCTAATTTTACCTCCCTTTACCCATAACAATACACGATATTCTTTTGATCATGCTCATGGAGTTTATATAGACTATGGAAGCAGCCCTTGATTTGTTGTAGAACTTGGGATAAAACCATTTTCAAAAATAGGAATAGATGCATTTTCCTACCACTGCTTTTTTTTCCACATGTGTATATCCATATCGACTGAATATTAAATAATATGTATGTTATATATAACATATATTTGTTTCTAAATGTATGTGCATGTATGCCAGAGAAGACAGAAAGAGACACATAGAGAGATAGATAGATAGATGGATAGATAGATAGACAGACACAGACAGATAGATAGATAGAGAAAAGAGACAGAGAGGGAAAAGCCCACCATATGCAAACATGGGAATATACAGAAATATATATTAGTTATGTAGATATCTTACTTATATCTCACTACATGTAATTTAGACAGGAAAAATGTTAAATGTTATGACCTGAAAGGTTTTTTTCCCCCAGACTTAAATGTACCTTAATGATTTTCAATTTAAAACAATCCCGTATTATAACTCCTAATGATAATTTTAGGTCTCGCTTGAAGCATTCTCTGCAGTATTCCCTAGGGAAAAAAAATGTAAAAGGAGGTAAAATGAGAATCATTGTCAAATATGTTTATCCTAAGCACTCCTTATAGATCCTCATTTAATCCTTTGATTCCTAAAAAATAAAGACAACTTTCAAGAATATGCTTTTTAAAATCATCATGCCTTTGCTTCTTACTTTGTTCTAAAGATTTTTAAAAGGCAGAATGTAATCTAACCGTCCTGAAATACTGCATCAGCTTTTAACAAAAGGGCCAATACTGCCATCCTGCTATTTTATTACTCACGACGTATGGTTTCCAGTTGAGTATCCCATTAACCTCAGAGTGCAATGATATCATTTTAATTATATAAATTGAAACAGCAATGTATAATACCTATATCATGTAAAAATGGATTCACTTTATGTGAAAGTGTCTAAACTATCTTTCGCTATGAAGCAATAAATTTGCTTTTGATGGCAAACCTGCCTGTAAATTTAATTACTGGTAATTTTATTTTCCTCCACGGTTTAACCTCTCTTAGATTCTGACCAGGAATATCATAAATCTGTACTTCCATGAACTAGTTTGGAAACTACTAAGTAATGACAAATGAGTATTTGCTCAGATTTTAACTTGGAGAAGCAAATAAATATAAATGTGGGTGGGAAATGACTATGCCAACCCATAAAAGTCATCACAGCTTAAATCTCTAATTTGTTAAAAAGTATAGTTTACTTAATGAAACTCTCTTTGTTATAATATATAACCAAATAATACATTTAATGGAAGATAATTATTTTCATGGGCCTAAAGATCCAAAAAGCTGTGTGAGGATAAGAAAAAACTAAGTCCCATAGAAGAGAGATGTTTGTATTAGTTCAAGAGAAAGGCTAGTTTATACGTAATCCAGTGTCAAGCTACATATTCAATAAATCATCTGGTATTGTTGGAGTATCGCAAGGGTCACCCTTCAAGAACTCATATGAGATTGGGGAGAGGGTGGGAGGTGTTCCCCATCAATGCTTTCTCTTCTTCCAAAGAATTCCATACAGGGTAGCCAGTTCTAAAGGAAATAGAAAGGAAGCCCGGTCATGAAGGGCCAATGTTAGTACATTTCAATGTTAATTAGATGTGGCACACACCAGGTGAGAACAATCATATGCCTTCCTGTGAACAGAGAGAACAGAGTGTGTGTTTAAGAGCCACGCCACTCAAACCAGAGCATCTAGACCCACATCAAGGCTCTGCCACTCACTAGCTTTGTTACTTGGGCAAGCCATTCTACCCTCTCTAACCCTTCACCCACTTCATCTGAAACATGGGGAAAATAAAACCATCTACCTTATAAGGTCATTGCTTAGGAGAGCTGAAATAAAGCTTGTGCAATGCTTAGTGGAGTTCTCAACACAAAGGAAGTGCTTGATACATATGAGACCTGCCGTAGCTGTGTACAATTCTGCATGCTTCTCTCTGTTCCCTTCACTTCACGGCGAACTTCTTGAGGGCTTGGTCTCTGCCTTAATATCTAAGAGTTTTATCCTGGATGTGCCATGTATTAGTTCTATGACCTTGTGTCAGGTTTTTTTTTAACTTCTCTAAACTTCAGTTTTCTCATCTTTAAATTAAAACTAATATTTAAAACACATTTCATAGCGCTGTTGCAAAGACCATATGAAATATTTACCACAGGACCTCACACATGCTAACAATATTCAGTAATGGTTACCTATTATCATTTTAATGCAGAAATACAAACCAACAAACAGGATTCTAGAAGATGTACTCAAATTTAGGTAAAATTTTAGCAGGCCAATTATATCTGTATCAAAGTTTAATAGTGGATAAAACAGAAAAGTCTTTTTTATAGTTAAACATAATATCTGTGAATTATATTGCTGTCATTATCAATAAATACTTAAAACCATCCTAGTAAGCAACTGAGCTATTTTAGGATGCATTTTAAATTCAGGAAATTTAAATTCATCATATACAGTTTCTGAATTACAAAGAAGGATAAGAGGTTCGTAACCCATATCCGACTATGTCATAGTGCTCTGAATGTAAAAACCCATTTTATAAATTTTGAAAGGCAATCTTAGGCTAATGTGTCCACTTAATGTACAAACCACCCTTGATTATGCAGCCAGCAGACATGTTGAGGAGATCCGAAGCCACATTTTCATGATACCATGATTTCTGATCCATATATGTAAAAGAGAATTAACCACAGATACAAAATCTGAAAAGCGACTTCCAGTTCTAAATTTGCTGAGCTACCCTGGGTGGGGTTTCCTAGTTGGAGGTGGGGGTGAGCACAGGGCTCTCCATCGCCCTGCCCGCCCGCCCCGCCAGCAGGGAGAACCTGCTTGGTTTCCCAAACACACCATCTTGACAGGACAGAAAAGAAACTGCCCTGGAGCAGCCAGAATTGAACAAGATGCATAAATAAAAAGCAAAGAAATGACTGAGAACTGGGTGGAAGTAGGAAAGAAGGAGAAAAGAAGAAGAGGGCAGCACAGGAGAAGAGGGGACAGAGAGCATGGGGACAGAATAAGGGAGATGAGAAGAACAGGAAACAATGACAGGAGGCACAGGGCTACAGGAAGAACAAGGCAACACCAACTTGTGCCGGAGAGGAAAGAATCAGAGCTGAATAGTCTCAACTGCCCAAATTATGTCTTAGCTACTTGGTAGGAATGTGTTTCTGCTCTGAGACACCGTCCCGTGGCTTTACACACATCACACATTTAACATTCACAACACGAAGGAGCAGGCACTGTTATCTCCAATCCACATGAGGAAACAGAGCCTTAGGAATTAAAGCAACCGACTGGACATTTAACAGGGACTGGGGACACAGAGTGAACAAAACAAAGTCCCTGCTCTTAGGAAGCTAAACCAAAAGTGTTCCAGGCTGGAACTGTTTTGGTTTTGAAAAGATGCTGAGAGTTTGCAATGAAAGAAAGTGCAAATGCATTGAATATGCATACTTACTGCACCATCTACATCTGTCCACCTTGTAAAGATGCTTCTTTGTCTTGTGACATAGACTTTGCAATCAGAACATCTCATCAATTCTACTTTGACCACGTCAGATTATACAATTTCAATGAAACAGAATTTACTTGAAAATTTCTAATGCAACTCAAATACTTTTTTTTTTTTTTGCCAGCTGTCAATGGGTAGTTTCACCCACCATCTTCCATTGAGTCTCTTTTAATAATGTCCATCCCAGTTTGTCAGTTTAACTTGATGGAGAACTACACTCCAGCACTACGAACCCTTCCCTTTGCTTAAAACTCTATTGGAATGCCAGAATACACCCAGACACAATTTTGCTGTGTAAGTCAATCTATTGGCCACCAAATCAATTCTGCCCAACAACTGTTCCAAAAAGGCACTTAAATCAATTTGCTACAAAAGTACTGCATAAAATGATATATGCACAAACTATGCTTGGTTATTACACATAGGAAATTAACCCCCGCAGATTCAGGGCTCACATTTGAGCACAGTTATCTGCCTCAGTATATGTTTGTGAGAAATACTCATTGATAAAGTCATTCCAACACATACATGCCACTTACGTGTGTAACAGTAGGAAATTAACATACAAAGTATGAATAGTTTTCTTTTTACCAGATCTTGGAAAACTGTATACATCTTAACAAAACTCAAACATGAGTCATGAGTCCCAACTCATGGTTCTTTGACTTGTAGTATTTTTTTTAATTTTTTTTTAACGTTTATTTATTTTTGAGACAGAGAGAGACAGAGCATGAACGGGGGAGGGTCACACAGAGAGGGAGACACAGAATCTGAAACAGGCTCCAGGCTCTGAGCTGTCAGCACAGAGCCCGACGCGGGGCTCGAACCCACGGACCGTGAGATCATGACCTGAGCCGAAGTCGGACGCTTAACCGACAGAGCCACCCAGGCGCCCCTGACTTGTAGTATTTTTTAGCTGCATTAACAAGGAGCACAGGGACCATCAGCAGAGACTGAGATGTTTTTTTTAAGTCGGTGTACTAATTCCAAAGACATCATAACCTTAACTATGAGGGGGGATGTGGAGTTTTTTTGATTCCCCAGAGTCACAAGGGTCATATCAGAAAGCGGACTGAGTGCCAGCTGCTGACGGTGGACCGAACTTCAGGAATGTGTGACAGTGGTGCAGCACTGCCATGGCAGTGAGAGAGGAGCAAGGCCAAGTGTGTGAGGACACCAGTGACCTACAAGCTCAGTGAGACCTTCAAAGTAACCTCACATCGAGGATCGTTAAGTCCATTCATGGAGGTTTAAAAATGTGCATTTATAGACAAACCCACGAATCTGCATATTTTAAAGTTCTTATTTTTTTGTTTTGACTGAATTTGAATACTGTCACTGTTCTTGGTTAAAATAGATTATTCTGAGGCAAATACTGAGGTCTCTATGTTTATTTTATTGCTCAAGTTAACTTTCCCACACATATGGATGCAGATACTGTAATTGGCTAAATTATAAATTGTCAAATGCACAGAGTAACTTTCACTAATGTTATCAGTAGTATAATTCCAAATCAAACATCAGATTTACACTATGGTGTTTCCAGATACACTTAATGAACAAATAACTTACTGCCATTATTCCTAACATCTGGACTCAGCAGAAGGACTTGTCAAAGTTGGAAAAGAATAAAAAAAATCTTATTTGTATTATTTGAATAATTAATAAAAATCAGCAAACCTAGCTAGATGAAAGCTTTCCTTCATCAGAAATACAGGTAGAAGTCTGTCTGTAGAGTACATCTTTGAAAACAGGACATAGTCCCCTGTCCATCTCAGTGACTTACATGTTCTCTGGCAGTAGGTTAGGATATAGGATAACACAAAATTGTGTCTGTCTACATCCCTTCTGCTCTAGTGGTTATCGTTTGCTCTATCGTTAGAGTGGTGTGGTATACAAGAAATTCAGGTAGAATAGAATGGAAATAAAACTGTAAATATCTAACGTGCAGCTTAAAATATAAAAATCCAATCTAAACTGAATTTGTGATGCTCCGTTTTTAATGTCCCATTCAATGAAATGTAGCCCAACACCACAGGGCACATGCATGGCTCACTGTGGTGGGATTCCATATTCATTCTTGTAGCATCACTTGAGAGTGAAGCAATATGGTTTTCATTTTATGTATGGACAGACTGAAGAGGCATGATTCTCTAAATGCTCTGCTAGAGATAAAAGAAGGGGCATCAACATATGATGAAGATTCCATTGCCCAACTGTATTTTGATCAAGTTCAGACTTAATTAAAGGCACTTTTCCTCTATCCAGGAAACCAATGTTGATGACTTAAAAAAAAAAAAAAAAAAAAAAAACAAAAACAAACAAGGTCACAGGTTCTCCGTTATTGACTATATTCTTGGCAGGTCTGACATTTCAAATCATGTTTTCAGGAATTCAAAAAAAAAAAAAAATAGGCACAGAGCCGTCAATCCTGAAATAAATCATAGCTGTGGGCTCCAGATTCTATTTTAATTTGTTTAGCAACAGTTATAAATTAAATAGCGTCCATAGTTTTATTTTTTTAATGTTTATGTATTTATTTTGAGAGAGAGAGCATGCTAGCAGGGGAGGGGGAGAGACAGAGGGAAAGAGAGAATCCCAAGATGCGGGACTCCAATTCACAAACCATGAGATCATGACCTGAGCTAAAATCAAGAGTCAGATGCTCAAACGACTGAGTTACCTAGGCGCTCCTCCATAGTTTGATTTTTAAACGTAAACACCGTAGCTTCAATACCTTTGTGTATTCTCTTTAATATGTCTAGTTTCTAATTATTGGTTATTTTTAACTTCGTAACAGTCTAGTTCCTAATGATATTATTGATGTTCTATTTTCTTCTTTTTAAGCAACTCAAAATAGAACATGTTTTCTCTCTGTAAACTAGAAAACAATGCAATGAAATGAAACTTATACATTGTCTCTATTTTTCAAATATCTGATTGAATGAAAATATCTAATAATTCCCTACGACAAAGTTTCCCAATAAATAAAAACTAAACTAAGTTTCCAAATGTACCTGAAAGAACCAAATGTTCTTTCAGTCCCTGGGCATACATACAATCACTGTTTTCACAGTAACTAACATAACAAGTAAAAGCAAATGAAGTAATTTTCAAGACAATCATGGAATCTTCACAATTCAATACACAAATCAAAACTGAAAGCCCTTTTAGTAAGGGTTGAAATATTTTTTTCATTTGCTACTCCTGAAGGAAAGTAATTCTTAAAAATCCTACTCTGGGATGTTTAAAGAACTATGGCCATTAGATCACATAAAAGTGCAGACTTTTAAATATATAACCGGGAAATTTAGTACTGTTAAACCAGTGCATTATTAGCACATCAATACCAGTGAGTAATTTTGAAAGCTTAGGAAAGAGGTAGATTTCTTAAGTCTCTCAGAAAGACAACAGATAGCTAGGTAGCCAGTTAAGTACATTGACACAGACTGTTCCATACACTTCCTGGGCTCCAAATGTTCCTGTGTGGGTACAGACTTGGTAAAATCGCAGCCTATAAAATTTCCATTTCCTTTTGACTAGAGATTTTTCTTTCGTCAGACTCATTCTTAATATCTTCCCACTGAGAAAGATCTGTAGATTCCTATAACACTACTTTTTATTCCCTTCTTTCTCAAATATCTAGTGAGTGAAGTGACTGAAAAACCTCAGTATAAGTATTATTTATTACTTTTACAAAGTAATGTTTCTAGATTCTTCTTTTTTTTTGCTTTATTTAGCACATGCATGCGTGTGTGGGAGAAAGAGACTGAGAGAGAGGGAGGGAGGGAGGCTCTTTTACGTTTTATTTTTTTCTGAAGAGTTGTTTCTTCCAACCTAGCCGTGCCCTGGCAAATAAAGATGTTAATCCCTCCTTTTCAGTGTCCCCTCTCCTGCAGAAATGGCAGAACACATGCCTGTTGGCTTCCACAGCAATTTGCAACCCATCTCTTTAAATGAAACACAGGCTCTGGCACCCTCCTATGAGAATTTCTTAGCGATGGACTCCATCTTTTTCTCCCGAAATCAAGAAAGGATTTTGGGGTTCAAATGAGGGTAATATCAGGGGCACCTGGATGGCTCAGTCGGTTAAGTGTCTGACTTCGGCTCAGGTCATGATCTCCCAGTTCATGAATTCAAGCCCAGTGTCAGGCTCTGTGCTGACAGCTCAGAGCCTGGAGCCTGCTTCAGATTCTGTGTCTCCCTCTCTGTCTGCCCCTCTCCCGTTTGTGCTCTGTCTCTCTCAAAAATAAATAAACATTAAAAAATATTAAAAAAAAAACAAATGAGAGTAATGTTAGAATAAGGAGAACCTTCAATAGACTTTTAAAAAATGTAACCTTTTGGAAGACAGCTACTTCAGCTATTATAACTTAATTTATTCATGACGCACCTCACAACTGATCACAGCAGCGACTAGTGAGAACCTCTGGATCTTTCTCTGGTGACACAGGTGCACCTGCCTGACCCCTTCTCCCTTGCTTAAGAGATGCACAGACCCCTCACCGTCCACCTGGCTCCTCAGAGACCGTGCTACTTTCCCATCTGACAAGGAAAACTGCTGACCTTGAAAGTTGTTGCCAAGATCCTAAGGTTTTTTACCAACAGTCGTAGGAAGTCAATGGCTAATGTGTGACTCACGGGGAAGGAAGATGGCCTTGCAAACAGGATCTTTACCTTCTGCAGGCCACCTCCTCTGAGCAAGCAGTCATCAGGGCCACCTCCGTTTCTATCCTGCTCACAATCCCTATATATCACGGGCTTCTCGGTTCTGCCTCTAACTTTTCTCCTGCCTTTGTTCTGGAAAAATATTAACCAAAAATAGAACAAAAACTAAAACATGTAGGATATTTTCATCTAAGTTATCTCATTTGATAGAGGAGGTGGGCGTGTACCAGAGTTGCGGAACATCATTTATTTTGATGGAGACGCCTATTGGCCTCTCCATACATACAGTCTGGAAGTTAGGATCCTAATATTTTGCATCTAAAATTTAGTTAGCTATTTGAAAAGATAACTATGCAGAGGGGCCTTTTAGATGCACCTATTTATGTAAAATAACGCATACTTTCTTTTGTTCTCAATTTACAATTTTGGAATGATAAATCCCTCACTTTTAAAAGCAGCCTGATTCACTTTCGATAGCAAGGAAAGATGTATTTGGATGGTTAGTCTTGCAAACTTGATTTTTTATTTTTCTTGGCTCCAGACTGGCTGGAAGTCCTGGACACAATTCAAACCCTTTCTCCAAACTTCCCCTGCTATTTCTGTTTTCCTCTTTCCTCTCTATTACCTATCCTTTAAAAAAAATAGCATTTCCTCCTACTTACTCCCCCACTTCTAGGTGCCAGTGGTGTCCAGGACTGACGGGAATCATGTAACATCACACTGAACTGATCCCTCTCTTACCGCAGAGCAGAGACCATCTGGGCTACTGGGCAACCACAGAAAACGAGAAACCAAGCTCATGGCTCAGCTCTGTTGTTCACAATTCCAGTTTCCCCCTTCGACTGCTTGCCTCCAGAGATATATCGCCTTGAGTGGGCAAACCACTGAGAAAATTCCCATCTGACAACTGGCTACGAAGAAGGGTCAAAGGAATTAACCCGTAGTTAAGGAGGCAAGGGTTTACTTCAGTTCTTTAAGCACACAGACAGTTGTTGTGCACAGAGTCGAGCAGCTGGTTTCCGTCTCTGATGGCGAATGAACAAGAAAAATGCTACAATGGCTATGTTGACTTTCAGACAAGAAGGAAGACGTCTCCATAGCATTTATGAAGCATCCACTATGGGCCAGGGCTTTGCATACTTTGCGTCATTTAGCCTACTCATGACATCCTTACGGAACTCTGAAGGAAAAAGTAAGGTTAGGTGGTCCCTTCACTCGTCCAAGGCTGCAAAACTAGTAAGTGGTAGAACTTGTGTTTTAACCCAATTTGGGGGAACTAAAAAGTCCTTTCCACAACAGCAGGTATTCTTATATTTTACGAGAGAAAAGGGAACTCAGATCCTTTGGAAAGTCTTACAAATCCTGTGGACCTAATCCTGGAAAAATACGCATGGACACACCCACAAGGTCATACACATGTTTTTGGCTGATGCATGAAGTACAGAGCCTAATAAATCATCTGCAGTGAAGTGTGCTTCTGCTAACAGAGTAACAGCAAAAACTGGGCCTGTTTACAGGATGAAAACAATACCTCTGAGAAAAAAATAGCGAGGTCTAAAGGAGGGGACCTGGCATATGTCCCTTTCAGTCTTCTGATCTTATGTATATCCTTTCTAACATGGTCTGTAATGGGCATCCCTACAGCTCTTATTGGGGGAAAGACCTTTAATTTTAAAACATTCCTTCAAATATATTTTTTTGACATGGGTCCAAATTAAGAATAAATACAAACAGTGAATTCTTGAGGATTTGATGTTCAGGTAGGAAATATCTCCTTTTAAAGTAACACATTAATATAAAAACAAGATTCTGGAAAGAGTAGTCTTCAAGCACATTGAATTACTGAAGCAGAAACCAATTTATCATTTTAATAGCAGATAATTTAATAACAGGGTTGGGTGCAGCGCAAACCCGCTCTGCATTAATGGCCAGCAAAGGGGCGAGAAGGATGGAGGGAAGGATGGAGGGAAGGGACGTGACTGTTAGCAGACTGGGGCTGACCAGTGTGGCTAGCGCCCTCCTGAGTCTCCCGTGGGCAGTTCCTCTGGATGTACTAGACAAGGAGAGGACACTTACCTTTGTGTCCAAATAATGGGGCCGATGCTATCGCAAATACGAAGAAAGAGAATGTATTTAAACCTCAAGGTATATTACGGAGACACAGGCACTGGTTGCCCTGGAGTAGCAGAGAAGGCTTCATGGAAGAGGTGAACCTGACAATTAAGTGATATTTAAATGCCATAGAAGGCAGAGAGACAGAATTGAGTAATCAGCAAGCTGAGAGACTTTAAAGAATTTTTCTCTTAAAAATGAAATTAAAAAATGGGGCACCTGGGTGGCTCAGTCGGTTGAGTTCCCGACTCTTGATTTCAGCTCAGGTCATGATCCCAGGGTCATGGGATCAAGCCCTGCATCGGGCTCCTCGCTGAGTGCAGAGCCTGCTGAAGACTCTCTTCCCTGCCCATGCTCGCTCTCTCTCTCTCTCTCTCTCTCTCTCCACACACACACACACACACACACACACACACACACACCCAAAACAAAAAAGCAATGCTATCTAATTAAAAGAGAGTGGTAAAAATGACAATGGCAATAACAAGCATTTATTGCAGTGGTATTGTCCTGGGCTGCCTCCTGTTACATTATTATGAATTCTAAAAAAAAAAATAAAAGAAAAGAAAAGAAAGAAAGAAAAAGAAAATACTGTGATGTGATCAAAAGTCCTCCATTCATAGCTGATCACGTGTCCCCAGTTAAAGCTCATGCCAGGACGCTAACACAGGTGTGTCTGAGCCTGGAGCCTGGGGACAAGGAAATCCACGTAGCTGGAAAGTCATCACAAATGCCCTAAAACCAACAAGACAAATTCAAATACCAATTAAGTAGAATTTTTTTTCCTCACAGACAACTTCTGGGGGAAACAGGAGAATAAAAATAAAACCAGATAATAACATTATTATTTATTTTTAATTTTTTATTTTTACATCTATTTATTTTTGAGAGACAGAGAGAGACAGAGCACAAGTGGGGGAGGGGCAGAGAGAGAGGGAGACACAGAATCTGAAGCAGGCTCCAGGCTCTGAGCTGTCAGCACAGGGCCTGATGTGGGGCTCAAACTCACAAACCGTGAGGTCATGACCTGAGCCAAAGGGGGAAGCTTAACTCACTGAACCACCAAGGCGCCTCCAGACAATAACATTATTACACATTTATGGCTTTTGCTCTCAGTGGGGCCCCTGGCAGTCCTCCTTCCTTGAGCCTACTGGTCCTTGTAGTTTTCCTTTTGCTACAAGAGCGACTGGTGGCAGTGGTTCGCTTGACCATTCTCCTCAAGTTTCTCATCCTATGCTCACAGGCTCCTAAATCCAGGAAAATAACTCTGGCTTCTAACTTGTTGGAAAAATGGAAGCCCTCTGGGAGCACTTCCTTCCCTTCCCCTTCCTCTTCCCCTCTCCTCCCCTACCCCTCTTCTCCTCTCCCCTCCCCCATCCTCTCCTTCCCCTCCCTTCCCTTTCCTTCCCTTCCCTTCCCTTCCCTTCCCTCCCCTCCCCTCTCCTCTCCTCCCCTCCCTTCCTCTCCCCTTCCCTTCCCCTTAGTCTTCCCTCCTCCTCCCCTCCTCTCCATGCCTCCCCTCCCCTCCCTTCCCTTCCCACATCGGTAAATGCATCTATACCTGCATTAACCCTTGCCCAGCTCCTCCTCAGCTGCGAGGATAATACCCTTTGTCTCCCATCAACACAGGCCTCCTTCAGCACGTGTTGAACTAGTATTACTTGTGTCCCTTATGGTGTTGTCACTGCTGAACCAACACACTCTTCAGTCCTGTGTTTGGACTCCTTCCCCTTTCTTGAAGGTCTTTGTCTCCTGATGTCTCTTCTCACACACTGAGCGCTCAGCCTCAACCTCCCATTTAGTTTCTCTGCTCCTCATAATGATGCTCTGCAGAGTCTGTTAAGTTGCCTCACCTACTTTTAAGGCTGCAGTTATCCTCAAATATTCCAGGGTGACTTCTGGAATATGGACCACCAGCACCTAAAACTGCCTAGTACATAGTAAGTGTTCAATAAATACTTGCTAACCATGGTTATAAAGCTATTTGTGGTCTAGTTCCAAATTACATTTTTAGTATTATTTTTTAGTTTTCTCCTGTTCTCCCCTAATAACTGAGGACTTGATGCTCTGGACCTTTCCCTCCCCTCCCCTCCCCTCCCCTTCCCCTCCCAACACAGGTTCTATTAACCTGTGATGAATGAATGAATGAACGATCTACTCAAGTGCCTTGAGCAAAATGTCATCTGCCTGGGCCAAAATGCATTTAAACTTTATGAGAAAATGTATCATTTCCATGCCTTGTCCCCTAAAGCACCCATCTCTTGAACCTTTTAGTCTTCAAGGTTCCACCCTCAAGGAATAGCTTAGGCCTTTTCCAAGAAAGCAGCTATCTCTCATGTGAAAAGAAATTAAATCCAATCTGTTTGTGTCTGCGCACAGCAAAACGTAAGTCAAAATTTCAGGAGCCCTTTTAAAAAGACCACAGCGAATCCTCTGCGCCCTATTCAATACTTCATCTTTTAATAAAAGACTTTCTAATCACCACAGCTGTGTGTATGCACACACAAATAATGTGAACAGTATACCCTGAAAATGTCACTGCATTCCCTGATATATTGCTACAAAGAATGTGGAGATTTCCCAGGCATGATATGACCTATGAGAAACAAAATTCCATTCAATTCTAAGATTCGGATTCGTGTGACTTATTCTAGTCACTTCTAAACTACTGAAGCAAAGAAGTTGCCTTTTTCTATTTCAATGTGTTATTAGCAAAATTTTTACTTCCATTTATTTTCCTCAGCCATCTCTCTCATCTGAAAAAGTCTCAACCCATAACATGTCTAAACATTCTTTTGAAAAAGATTAGGTAGACTTAAAAATTCAGCCCTCTATTCAACTGCAGAGAAAATTCCACAGTTAGTTGGCAATACAGCAAAGCCTCCTACTCTGTCTTCCTGGGTCTCGAGATAAATCTTATACTGAAAGTGAAATCTGTGCCTCTAGTCTGCGTGCTCTCTTGTTCATCGTCCCTATCTCTAGCCAAGGGACTTTAAAAACACAAACACAACGTTCCTGTGCTACAGAGCTTTCAAAGTCTGCAAGGCATGACTCTGTTTCTCTGTTTCACACGATAACCTCATCCGCCCTCCAAACTCTTCAAGAAATTGTCCCCATTCCTAAACATGCTCTGCCCCCTGTCCCCCCCACCCCCAATCTGGCTTGGTGACTTTGTACAAGCTACCCTATCCACCTGCCCCTCCTGCCCCCACACCTCCTTTCTCCATTGAAGAGAAACCATAAGCTCATTTAGACCCCATCTGAACCCATATTGCCTTCCCTCAACCATTTTCCTACCCCTGGCAACTACAACACATGCATTTCTCTTCTTTTGCTTTCCCATAAAAATTTATGCATACCTTGATTGAATCATTTACTTGGTTATTAATGTTATTATGTTCTTGCTTTGTTAAAATTATGTTTTAATATGTGTTGGGTTCTCTGCTTAGGCTCAGTTATGCCTGGAACATATTAATTACACGGAAAATTTAAAAAAAATTAATGTTTTTATTTATTTTTGAGACAGAGACAGAGCATGAGCATTGGAGGGGCAGAGAGAGGGGGAAACACAGAATCCGAAGCAGGCTCCAGGCTCTGAGCTGTCAGCACAGAGCCCGACACGGGGCTCTAACTCACATGTGAGATCATGACCTGAGCTGAAGTTGGATGCTTGACCGACTGAGCCACCCAGGTGTCCCACATGGAAAATTTTTTTTATAACAAAGTACCTTACGGTCCTTATAGGGTAGAAAATACATGGTTAAAAAGTAAAGTTTGAGGCTGTTGTATGGAATGTTTGATAATCTACAAGGGAATGATCATAGTGAATGACTTGTGAGTAGGTGGGACACACTTTTCAAAAGCTTTTCTTCAGCTTGGAAGTTAACAATTTTCCAATCAACCTTCTAGGGCTATAACGTCCTGAATTCGGGAGAGACAGAAAGGGGATTATAGATATGGGTGTGTATAGTGTGTGCGTGCGTGTGTGTGTGTGTGTGTGTGTACAAGAAAGAGAATGGGGGGAGAGGGAGAAATAGAGAAACAGAGAGAGAAATAGAAAGAAAAACAGAAGGAGATAAAGAAAGAGAAGTGGGGAGAGAGAGTGAGGGTGTGTTTGGACGAGAGACGCATGATCTTCAGTTACCAGTACAGCTACTATTTTGCAGCAAATACATATTGGAAGGAAGTAAATCAAGATATGCATACTGTTGACTGTACTAAACTGTGTATCTGAGGCAAATTTAAACAAAAGATTGAAAAGTCTTCTCAAGATTTAAGGAAACGGCCAGCTGTGCACAAGGCACAAAATGTTAAGGACAAAGGCATTAATGAACAATATACAATCCAGTTCATAAGAGAACAGGCTCTACTCTGGTCCAGGACACAGCTACCCCCCTTTGCCACACCAGTCACCACAGGTTTTCACCAGTATTTGGTTGATGGGGTAAATCTATATTAAGATCACATTGTCTATTAATTAGAAGTTTGCTGTTTATGAAGAGGGCTTTTTTTTTTTTCTTTTAATGTACAGAAGATTCAACCACTTTCAAGTAATGCTACTGTTCCTCTAAGTAAAAAGTTTTACTGGGGCACCTGGGTGGCTCAGTAGGTTAAGCATCTGACTTCAGCTCAGGAGGAGATCTCCTGGTTCATGAGTTCGAGCCCCACATCAGGCTCTGTGCTGACAGCTCAGAACCTGGAGCCTGCTTCGGATTCTGTGTCTCCCTCTCTCTCTGCCCCTCCCCTGCTCATGCTTGGTCCCTCTCTCTCTCTTAAAAATAAATAAACATTAAAAAAATTTTTTTTAAAGTTTTATCATGCAAAGTCAGATATTTTAGTCAGGTATAGGGTACAATTTTAATTGAAGGTAAAATCTGTGTTCAAGTGTTCAAAGAAGTTACAATGCCTCGTAAAGGACTGACTTTGGGCATTCTGACTCCTTCTCTAGTAAATCTTCTAAAAGTATGCCCACCCCACTCCCTAATATCAGAGTAGGATTAAATAATTTTAGTTGGACATTTAAAAAATGAAAGACATCTAATTATCAGCATATATCACACGTTACAAACAAATCCAATCCACATCAAGTAATACAGTCCATAAGGTAGTATTCCAGAATTTAAAAACCACAAAGATTCTGCATTGATCTGAGAAAATGGCCACTCCAACTTCAGAGGCAGCATTGTGGAAAGGACGTCGCTAAACGGAAGAGACCGTGTCGGCAAATTTCGTGCAGTCCCTGTTTTATTCTTGCATTGTTTTCTATTGCCCCATATTTCAGCATGTTCTTAGGCTGTGTGTCTCAGCTGCAGCTCACAATCCACTATGCTATTTACAGACCTGCAGCAGTCAACATCTGTAGAAAGGTTTCAGAAATTGATTTAAAGTCTGCAACATAAGCATATCCAATCCTAAGAGTACACAAGACTATATATCTTCTTTGGGAGACTGACACATGGTTCCCACTCGGACTGGTGATAGTGCATCCTTGCCAAGCTCAGATGTAGTTTCAACTCCAGGGAGATGCAACCTAATGATGGATCGGTATAACCCAATCATGCTAACATTTGTATTTGGAAACCCTACAGTGTAGTACTGACAATATATAATTTTTTGGTTTCCACTACCATGTTTCTTCAAGTATATCAAGATGTTCTGCCAGGGTGACAAGCATATGATTGAATTTAATGGTATATAAAGATATGGCAGACTGCTTTCCAAAGCAAAATTTCATAGCTGGAACTTTTATCAATTAATTGCACTTCTGGCAACCCCACTGAAAATTAAATTAAATGGTGGAACTATTTCATTAGAAGGCTTTGGCAACATAAACCTAATAGATGGAAAGCTCTATATAATTAAAAATGGCAGCTGACCTGCTTTCTGGGTGCTTTTAAGCCATAGTTCTTAACTTTATGTTTTTCTCTCCTGCTATGGAGTGAGCTCCTCAAGGGCAGGGAATAAACTCTATCTGTAGTTCCTCGCAGAGTCTGCAGAGCAAGGTAGGCATTTAATACATATTACTAAATACACATTTGGGTTCAGATATTAGTACGTCATGAGCTTTGGAATCCGAGTTGGAATCGAAGCTCCTCTACTAATGAAATGCATGACTGTTATGGGTTGAACTGTGTTCCCCTCAAATTCACATGGTGAAATCCTCACTTCCAGTACTTCAAATGTGACCTAATTTGGAGACAGGGTCTTTACAAAAGTAATCAAATTGAAAGGAGGTCATTAGCGTGAGTTCTAATGCAATAAGACTGGTATCCTCATAAAAAGGAGAAATCTAGACACAAAGACAGATGGACCATGCAGAATGCCGCCTGAAGATGAGGGCAGAGATGGGGGGGATTCTTCTACAAGTCAAGGGATGCCAATGATTGCCAGCTGCAGAAGCGAGGTGAAAGGCATAGAAGTGATTGTTCTTCACAAACCTCAGAAGGAACCAACCCTGCCCACACCTTGACCTTGGACCTCCAGGTTCCAGAACTGTGAGACAGTGAATTTCTGTTGGTTAAGCCATCCAGTTTGCCATACTTTGTTACCGCAGCACTAGCGAACTAACACAATGGCTTCGAACAAGTCATTTAACCTCTAGGAGCCTTATCTGTAAGACAGAAATAGTATCTCAGCACTGAGCCAGAGTTAGCACTGCTATGGTGAATACTCAATAAAGGGTAACCTTGAAAATGATAAAGAAAATAACAAGCTATCCAACAAACGTGTATTAAGCACCTTTTGTGTGTGTGTGTGTGTGTGTGTGTGTGTGTGTGTGCGCACGCGAACACACACGAGCACACAGAGCCCTGCTTTATTTCTGGGGAAACAGCTACTAATAAGACTTAACCCTCATACAGTTAACATTCTAGTGACAAAATACAGACAATGTAAGATAAGTAAAAAGTGTAGTATGTCAGATGATAACCTCTATGGAGAAAAATAAAGTGAGGAAGGGAAATCTGAAGCAAGGAACTGAAGGAACAAACCACGTGAAGGAGGTAGCAAGCCATGTAGCTTAGGGAAAAACGTTACAGACAGAAAGCATAGCAAGTGCAAAAGACCTGAGGTGGAAATAGTACTGACATATTGTGAAAATAACAAGGAGGCAAGTGTTGCTGAGCAGAATGAGCAGGGTGAGAACTGTAGCAGATGAAATCAGATGATCAGGTGTGAAGTCAGATAGAGACTGTGAAGGTCAAGATAGGGCAGGGGCTAACAGCCTCGTAATAACAGAACCATACATAGGTTGCTTGGAGGCCACGGCAAGGTTATGAGCAGAGGAGGTGACATGCTCTAATTACACTTTAAATAGGATAACTTAGCTGCTGCTTGGAGAATCATAGAAAAAGAGGTAAAGTGGAAGCAGAAAGACCCTTTAAGTTATTCTGATAACCCGGTGCGTTCTGTAAGCAGCTTGGACCCGGCAGTGGAGATGATGCGAAGTGGTAAGATTTTGGCTATGTTCTGGAGGCAAAAACAGGATCTGCCTTAGGATTGAATAAGGGGTCTGTGCTGATAAGGAGAGAAGTCAAGGATGATCCCTGGTTTTTTGATTTGAACAAACAGAGGATGCCATTAAAGAGAAGAGAAAATTTGCAGGAGAGGCCATTTTTGGAGGTAGGACCAGGAAGTCAGTTTTGCACATGTTAAGAGGGAGATTCTGCCTCTGACATATCCAAATGGAGATGGAGGGTAGGCAGTGGGACACGACTGTGGAATTTAGAGATCAGAGCCTGGCTAGGGATATCAATTTGGAAGTCATTAGAGAATTTAAATTTTAAAAAACTTCATGAGGTAACTAAGTGAACGAGACAAAAACGATAACATGTTTTAAGCGCTTAGAGCATCCAGGCGACTTTCTCAACATTTTACATACATCATCTCATTACGCCCCGCAGCTAACTCTATGGTGGTTCAATAGCCTGTATTTTACATTCTCCCTAATTTTTAGACTTTGCCTACTTTTACAAAGAAAGCGGTTTTTCAAGAATATAAATACTCCTGATCATAGCCAACAGAGTGCAACACGATTATTTTATATCTAAAGCAGGGGTCAGCAAACTTTTTCACCAAGGGCCAGATAGTAAATATCTTAGGCTTTGAAGGCCACATGGTCTCTGCTACAACTACCCCACTCTCCATTCCTGGTCATAGTGAGGCCGTGGTCATAGACTAGACATAAAATGGGTGTGAATATAGTCCGATTAAATGTTATTTATAAAACCGGGCAAAGGGCAGGTTCGTTTCATAAGCTGTAGTTTGCAGACCCCCGATCTAAGCAAATGTCTTGATATGATTTGTTGTTTCTCATCAATAAAATCAGAAAATGAATATTCAGAAAAGGAGTACAATACTTTCCAGTGAGCAAGCCACTCTCAATATCGAGGTAGATGCCTTCAGAGATTTCAGATTGCTGTGGTCTTGAGATTCAGGGCATCCCAGAATCCAGGAAATTGCATAAAAACAAAACAAAAACATGACCTGCTAGGCCTTACCTGAAAGGACTCCAGATTTTCCATATAGAAGGGCTCTGGGCATGGGAATATGATGGAAGGAAAGAAGGACAGATACACGTACTGAAGATTTTCCATATAGAAGGGCTCTGGGCATGGAAATATGATGGAAGGAAAGAAGGACAGATACACGTACGGAAGTCCTGCCTCTGCCCAGCAAACATGTAATTTTTACCTGGACTATTTAACAGGTGGTATGACTTTGGAGACACTAATAGACCTTTCGTGCAGGGAGATCATTCTGTTGATGTGACTACTTAATCCTGTACTCTGGAAAACAGTTTTTCCTAATATGAAGTCTCACAGTATCTAGACTTTTATGATTTGAATGTTTAAGAGGAGTTAACAAGGTTCTAAGTAAACAAAGAAGACCAGGTTCAATTTAGTAAGTGAAACTTTGTCAGAAGCATGGCAAACAGCCTGGTACAAAGCAGGTACTTGAAATATGTCCATTTATTGACGCATTCAAGGCAGACTATCTTGCATTCAGCTCTTCAATCCACACCTTTCTACAATCCACACCTTTATTAACTTTCAGCTATTTTTGGCAAGTCCATGCTATCTTACTTTTCTTCTTCCTCTTCTAGCTATCCTACAAAAAGCTAGCAAATTGAATTTCAGATCTCTGTACAAAATCTACACCGGTCAACCTTATTTATTTTATTTTTGAGAGAGAGGGTGTGCGTGAGCAGGGAAGAGGCAGAAAGAGAAAGAAAGAGAGAGAGAGAGAGAGAGACAGAGAGAGAGAAAGTCCCAAGTGGGCTCCAGGCTGTCAGTGCAGCGTCCCATGCAGGGCTTGATCTCACGAAATGTGAGATCATGACCTGAGCTGAAATCAAGAGTCAGACACTTAACCGACTGAGCCACCCAGGTGCCCCCACACTGATCAAATTTTACTAATAGACTAAATGTTACATTTAGCCTGGCCACAACCCATTTTTACCTGTTTGTTTACACCTATGACTTCATGTCTTGGTCGGCTTAGGCTGCTGTAGCAAAATGCCATAAGCCAGGTGGCTTAACAAAGAGGCATTTGTTCCCCACACTTTTGGAGTCTGACATGTCCAAAATCAAGGTGTCCACAGATTGAGTTCACAGCGAAAGTGTTCTTCCTGGCTTGCGGATGCCTGCCTTCTTGCTACGTCCTTCCTCACATGGTAGAGAGAAGAAGCTTTGGTGTCTCTTCCTCTTCTTTTAAGGGCACTAATCTCATCATGGGGATGCTGCCCTGATGACCTCATCTAAACATAATTATCTTCCAAAGCCTCCACGTCCTAATACATTCGCACTGGCTTAGGGCTTCAACACGTGAATTTCTGAAGGAGACACTAACACTCAGTCCATAGCACATCATGTATAATTCTCTGATCAAGTTAGGATCAATCTCTTCTTATTCTTCAAATAAAAAACTCCCCAGCTCATTTCTAAGATTTTACTTATGTTCTTCCATATAAGCTTTCCTCCATCCTGTCGTACACTAAGGGAAAGCATGGCTTTTGCTTTTCTTTTTCAGACTCAGTTCAGTGTGGCCCTCTCACCCACTCCGGTGGACGATGCTCAGCCACTTCTTGAAAATCTTACGGCATTTGTTCTCTGAGCCACATTCACTTAATTACAATTTTTTTAGCACTGTTCTCTAAAGCCCTAAGCATTTATTCTCTGAGCCATCCTCATTTTGGTGCAGAATTAATACTGTCACACTAAATTGCAAACCCCTTCAAGTCCAGAACCATATGTTTTTCATCTTTCCTCCAGGTGGAGTCCAGGATAGTTCCTTGAATACAGAGATCAGTCAATGTCTGTGGTGTGCATGGCCTATTGGTTGTCATACCAAATAGAAACTCTGATGTCTTAGACTCCAGAGAGCATTCAGAATCCATTCTCTAGTAAAAGGCTGCACACAGCACTGCTTACAACTAATGAGTGCAATAATGAATGAATGATCTCAGGAATCTAGTCCCAAAAAATAATGAGCAATGTTGCCAAAAGTTTTATGGTGTGTTTTTCAAAGTACTTTTTATAAAGAAAAATTACAAAACAAGCTAAATGTTTACTAACAGATGACAGAATATGTAAGTTATAGTGCAATGCTATCAGATAATAATGAAAATGAACAATTCCAAGAATAATTAATAATATGAGAATGTGTTCATTTTACAAGGGTAAGGGATTATGTGGGAGACACAACTCCATATGTGATATGTTCTCCATTTTTAGAATTTAGATAACTTCAAGATGTTCCATGCATCTGTAAACTTGTTTCTATTTTTATGGTCATTACTCTCCATCAGGCCTTACAGCATTTCACCTGGACTATAATATTAGCTTCCTAAATAGACTTTCTCTCTCCAATTTACTCTTTCAAATCCCTAACCCCCAGCCCCGAAATGAAAGCTGTAATAGACTACGCCATCACTTGTTGCTAAACATGAGCCTCATGTAGTCATGCCTTTCTCCAAAGCTGGGAAGTGGTTCTTCAATGCAAACGGAGTAGCATCCTAAGTGTAAGATTCCTGCTCTAATTAGTCTGTCCTACCTTCCACTTTTTTCCACCAGATTCCATACCTCCAGGATCCAGTCCAAACATTTACTGAGGATGCCTCCCTCCTCACCACCAACCTCAAGATTTTCCCGAGGCTCCCACCCATCCATCCCTAACTTCAAATCTTTTTTTTCTCATTTTAATGGCAAAGTCCAATGATCTAAAATCCCACTCTCCTACAAGATCCCTTCCCTCCTTCAGTTTCCCATTCCACTTCCATCCTCTGTGTGAATCCTAGGCTATGCCTTGCCATTCTTTCCAAGGTCAGTATCTGCCTTCTCCAGATGGCCTTTCTCTGAAGTTCAGGAACTCTGTTATTCTCGTATTGATACTTCTCCAAGTCTAAAACACAGCTGTATACCCAAGATAGTCAATAGCTCTTTGAATTCATCTTACATTTTAGGTAGTTACTTGGTGTCCTAAGTCCGAAGTGAAATTTAAGAAAAGCTCTGTCCGAAACCATCTATTAATACAATGATCTTTAGTCAGAGTTGGTTATTCAAGGAGCTTTACCTTCCAAACAAATGTATCATTCACAATAATTAAAGATTAGTACCAATCACTGAAAATCCATCATAGTGTGCAAAGCATCTTTGAGTAAATGAGAAAGAGGCAGATAAATTGCAGATAAATTAACAAAGGCGCTCCTTCTGCAGAGAAGAAAGTTGGGGTTAAGAGCCCACTAGCCAACTGGGCATCCCTGTTCAGACAGTAACTGGCTCAACCATACAAAATGGTCTCACACTCCTCTTCTTTCCTATGAGATTAATTTCAATCACATCCTAAAACTAAACCAGAAACTGAGGATGGAATGGCAAAACAAAATGAAAACAAAAACAAAAGGAAACAAAACAAAACACAGCTTTATGTATTTGGAGAGGGGAAGTAACATGATGCTTTCCTGTGACATGCAAAGAACATCCAGCATATTCTGTCTAAACAGAAAAAAGGAATACAAACAAGTCAAACTCTGGGAATATGAAAATAGACATTTGGGCTTCTTTACGGAAGTTAATTATTATGTCACATGTTAACATACCATTATGGTATTTAATTGCTTCCCTCGTCCAGTGAGTTTTTTTGTCAATTAGCCTTCTTTGGCCTTTAGGTTGGTAATGAAAGTTCCACTGATAATGAGCCACTGTTTCCTCTACCCGCCATTAAGTCAAGGCTGTGCCAAAGTCAGGCAAAGAAGGTGGCTTTGATCTGGCCAGTGGTTGCTGAAAGATTCTGAAACGAACTAAATAAAGTATATGGTGTCCACACATACAGATACTCTGAGGATTTTTTTTCTACTATTCCTTTGGAAGTATTCTTTAATTCACAGACAGTAATTATACAGTTGCTAACGCCAGCTTTTAAGAAGATGGGGACGAGATGGGAGAATACAATGTGACTATAAAAGAAAAAAAAATACTTTTGCAATTTTTAAGAAATTCAAATGGTTCTTCTTAAGCATATTCTACCAGATCGAAAAGTGCCCAAATTAGAGCACAAATACTTAAGTAAGTCTTTCAATTAACATAGAACACGTCCCTCACATTTCTGTTTCCTAGAATTTTTTTTGGGGGGGGAGGAGGGTCAATAAAAGTAATGAATTTATTCAAGAAAATTGGGAATTTAAAAAGAGTTCTCTTAATCGTGCAATTCTTTCCAGCTTGTAAAATGCCTGATAAGAGCTCTTCATATTTTCCAAAACATTCCCTTTATGTCACGTTGTGAGAAGTACTTTAAAAGCAGCGTTTACTCCCTTAGAACAGAATACTCTGGCTCCAGGAACAACACCCGTTCGCTCTAAAATTAAGTAAGTCACTTTTCTTCACACCTCTGGTGGCCAAGTTAAAAAAAAAAAAGGCAAACAGTCTGCAGCAATGAATGAAGGCTCTGGAGTCCTTTCATAATATTCCAGTTGATCAGGGTCCTCGTTGAGAGGTCTTACCTCATTTCCCACACATTTTTTGACCTATTTTGTCTGCCTTTTCTCAGAAGGATTTTGCTTCCTCCACTGTCGACTAAGCAGTAAACTAATTATCTTGTTCAAATCCCTTTGTAACGCCCCTAATCCTATTAGTTATAAGAATGTCTGAATACTGATTGCAAACCTTTTTTTCTTCTTCTTCTTCTTCTTTTTTTCATTTTTAAAGGAAGGGAAAGGTCCAGGGGTTTGGTCCTGGAGTGTGTATTGGGGGGTGGGGGGGTGGGGTGGGGAGGAGGATCTTGCCAGTTTATTGGCAAAGGCAAAGGCAGGTCTGGCCATCCCAAATCCCAGGCCACCTAACATACAGAACAAACACTCTCCTGGACTCACTCATTCTTTCATATTCTCTCTCTGGCTCTTTCTTACACACACACCAAGGATTTAGTAATCATTAGTATCCATTTGATTGCCCTATAAAAGTCAAGTTCTGAACACTCCGACTCTCAGCAGAGCACGCTGAACTCTGGCTCAGCTAGGAGCTGAACTTCACTTTCCTTCTTTTATCCCGGACGTTTTAATGAAGAGGGTGACGCTATTGCAGGAAGTCAAAGAAGCCATACGAAGTAGAGGAAATGAACAAATGTTACGACAGACCTCTACCAGCCCTGTGAGTCTTAACTTCTTTTCTTCAAAGAACTCTCACAAGTCTTGTTAAAGGACTCTCTCTCCTTCTGTAGAAGACGCCAAGACCATTGCCTCCTGCAGTCTATTACTGAGGGAACTTTAATCACTTTTCCTTCTTTGTTCTCACTGGGGAGGGAGCCAGACTGCAGAGAAAGGCCTGCAGTCAGAGGCGATGTTAAAGAGCATGAAATTTATCTGACTTCCATAAAAGATGTGTTCTGCCCTTGCATTTCTGCTTCTGCCAGGCAGGCTGCTCTGGGTTGGCCACTCTGTCTCAGAAAAAAACAAATATTTGCTTTAAACATAGAGGCAGGATGCTACCTATCTCCAAGGATCCAGAGTTCCTAGTCTCCCTACCCTTTCTCTACCGACAAAAAAATATCTTCTACGTTCTTGGCATATAAAGTCAATGTTTTCACATTAATAAAATCGTGTCTCGACCTGGCATTATTTCTTTTTCTGAAAGCATAAGGAAGATGGTTTTAGAAATGCTCTTGAAGAGAATACGGCCTGTGTTAGAGAAGAGTCCCTTCTGGAACATCTTTCTGAAGTCTGAGAAGAATGTTACAAACAAGAGAAAAGGCCAATTCCTGGGATAAGGAGAGCAGACTGCCAACCTAACATGTTTCAAGGAGGAAGTGCTTGTATTTTGATTTATTGTCATCTTTCGTAGCTAACAGAGTCTGTTTCAGACACAGAAGGTTGGGTTTCCCCCGGACAGTCTCTGGTGTACTAGGTCGGGGTGTGTGTGTGTGTGTGTGTGTGTGTGTGTGTGTGTGTGTTGGTGTCTAGAGAAGGATGTGCAGGTTGAGGTGGAAGGGAAGGATCTGCCACACTCAGCCATGGCCTGCTGCACTAGGGAAATCACAGGGCTAAAGAAAGTACGAAGTACCTGTTAGCAATTTGAAAACAATGAGAACCCAGGCCTGCAGGTCATGAGCAAGTTTTATGGGTTCTATATATACTGTTATCCGATGAGAAAGGATTCTAGGTAGTTCCCAGAAATGTGTTTGATACAAGATGAATAAATAGGTAGGTAATTTGTGGAGAAGGTGAAGGGTTGCTCCTTCACAGAAATCGCTGTCCCAGGTAAGAGGTGGACTTAGTTCTAGGTCTGTGGCAAAGAGGAAACACGCCCTGTCTTTGAGATTAAAAGCACTCCAGATACCCAGGAAAAACCTTTTTTTTTCTCCTCTGGATGCTTCAGCAGAGAACATCTATGCCTGACAGGTCACATAATGAGAGAATGCATAATCCTCAAAAACATTTGTACATAAATACGAGCGCAAGCATAGTAGCAGCTGCTTAGGATATCCCTCGAGAAAGCCAAGGGCATGATAGCAAGTACTTCTACTGGGACAAGACCACACACTTGAGCATGAGCAGGTAACCCTCCAGCAGCCTAGCTTGTGCAATACTATCTACATCTCAAAAACTGAGTACGTGACAATAAGGAAAATGTGAAGAAGAAAATAAACGCCAAAGAAAGAGCTTTGAAAAGTAACGCTAGTCTAAAAATAATAACTCTTTTTTTTTCTTAACATTTTTATTTATCTTTGAGACAGAGAGAGACAGAGCATGAACAGGGGAGGGTCAGAGAGAGTGGGAGACACAAAATCTGAAACAGGCTCCAGGCTCTGAGCTGTCAGCACCGAGCCTGACGCGGGGCTCGAACTCACAGATCGCGAGATCATGACCTGAGCCGAAGTCAGATGCTTAACCAACTGAGCCACCCAGGCGCCCCTAAAAATAATAATTCTTATATTGTACTTCTTGGATTGGTTTGTGTCTGCTTCACAGTGATACAAGCAGCATCTTATGTCAGATATGATTTTAAAAAAACTCACAAGCCTTCCTATTAATTATAGGTTTTTTGAAGGATCTACATGAAAATGCAATTTGTTACCACCATTTATTTAAAAGCAGGTAGATCATGGTGCCTCTGGGATGAGCACCTTGTAAGGACCGCTCTCTGCGGAATACCACCCGTGCACTGCCCGAAGGGGCTGGACCTCACCCCTCTTCCCTTCCCAGATTCAGTCTGACTACACTCCTCTTCACTCACTAATCATCTTCTGGTTCTCAGATGCATCAAAATACATTTGTGCTGCTGCGATTTTACATTTTCTGGTCTCTCTGTCTCAAAAGCTGCTCAACTCATGGTTTGCCCTCTGCCCTGGCAATGAAGCTCCGATGTCCAAAGGTTTTCCCTGTCTTTCCATCGAAAATAGCTCTTCCCTCTTCCCACTCATTCTCCAGCCAAAGAATTTTGTATTTCTTTACATTTCTTATTGGTATCTGAAATTATCTCATTTATATTTATTTATTCACTTATTTAATCATCACTTCTAGGTCCTCCTCTATAGAATATTAAGTGTCATGAAAACAGGAAGCGTGTTGTCTTGTTTATGCCAACAACTTGGGCATATACTAGGTCCTTCCCTCAATGTTTGCTCAATATGTGAAGGAACCAAATTTGCCACTAGGAAAGATTATGCCGTTCAAGATATATGATAATAACTTAAAGTAGAATAAACTTTTTCAGCCCTTAGCAAAATAACAGTTGCATATGGACTCCATGGAGACATATGAAAAAAGAATTTCTGTCTTGATTATGAAACCGAGGAACCAATGAATTCCCACCACGGATAAGTCTTAAAAGTGCTATTAAATTACTTCCTTTCCATTACTAAAAGTACCTCCCCTTGCCGAGTAAATGCCCACAAACTGCATGTGGTCAGAGCCAGCCTGATCCCCATGAAGTAGCTTCAAAAGGGAATAAAAATAAAAATATCCATCTGTGTCATTAAACGACCTGACAAAACCACAGCAAATGGACTTGTTCCTAAAACACAAATCTCCGTGAACACGAAGGAAAAGCAAAGCATATTTGCTGACCAGCAGGTTTAGGGCCACAGCCCCTGCTGAATCCCTGATTGATATGACATCTGCAGTGACAGGGCTCTCATGGAGACCTAAGTGGGGAGCAGGATAGACGGCCATTTTAGCATGTCAGTGACTCCCCGTTTAAAATTAATACTGCACAAATGCCCTTGTGTAGGAGAAGTCAAGTTAAAGTCCTAGGAGCCCTCAGTTAATGGGTGAAAAAAGGAGGCATACAGAACAATGTAGAAGGGAGACCAGGAACCCATCAGAAAGGACTGCTGCTGGCTGGAAGGACTGTTCAAGTTGTAAAATGCTGTATTTTCTGTCACGGCCACTTAGGGGCACTCAAGGGCTGAGAAATGGTCATCTGAGTCCAAAGTTGAAGACTTCTGGTCTGCAATGTGAGAATAGCATTTTCTTGTATAACTCTCTAGTGAATATCCCTTCTCCCCACCTGGACACAACTTCGTTTTCTTAGGTAATAATAATAATAATAATATTTAAAAAAAAAAAACCTTCAAAACGCATCATAAGGAAAGGAAAAACAAATAAGTTATTGCTATGAATTAGGAGAAATTATTCTTCTCTGAGCAAGAATGTCATAGGAAAAAAGGGGCACATATATTGTGTGACGGTGGGGTTCCATCGCTGGAAAGGTGGGCATTTAGGTATCTGCTTTAAATCAGTTTGTACTTTTGCGTATGGTGTGTGTGTGTGTGTGTGTGTGTGTGTGTGTGTGTGGGTATTTCACAAGGTATTAGTTACTTTCGACCATGATTACATTTCACAGTAGGAACTTTAAAAATACATACCAAGAGTGAATTTGAATTCCAGGGTCTTAAGTGCAGAGATAAAAAGCATGGCCTCAAGGGTCAGACATGGGCTTAAATCTACCTCCTTTATTCCCTGGGAGACTCTGTACAACTCTCATCACTGTTCTAGCCTCAATTTTCATTTTGGTGTGAGTAGATGTAAAAATACTGACTTTGCAGGTGGTGGTGTGGACTGGATGAATGTGAAGACAATTAGCACAGCAGGGATCATGGATTGGCCTCAAAATTGGTTTCCTTCCTTTCTCCCGTCTCACTGCCCTCTCTTCTTTAACTACTTCAAGTTAGTATTTAAATCCAAAGCCTTAGACATGAATGGAAACATGGTTACAAGTGGTGGAGAACATACACTCTAAGGAAGTGATTTTAGATAACAGTCTATATTTAGTTAGGAGGGGGGAAAAAATAAGACCTGGAGAGAAAAAGCAAAAATTTTGGGCTGATCATTATCTTACCACGGTTGGTAAGTTTTAAGAGACTACTGTTACTATCTGACATTGTTGTAAGGCTTCATTTAAAAAGAAGAATGCAAACTCATGGCTTTCCTTATGCAATAGCTTTGCTACACTTGTTCAAAGCCGCTGCTGATACTGGAACACAGCTCTAGTTTCTGTAAGAAGGCTGACCCGCAGCTATTATTAACTAATTTAGGACACAAAATACCATTCTTGTGAAACTCATGAGGTACTCGGTACGTCAGGTGGAGAGGTTTTAAAAACACAGCCCATATGCTTTCAACTTTTACAATCTACAATGATATAAACTCTTCATGGAACACCCTCTTCATCGCTGGATGTGCAGACCCAATAAGAACGCAATTTTTTCCTTTATTACAAGTAATAAAGGGAAACCTCACTAAAGTAGACTTTAGAGGCAAGAAGGGAAAGCTGGAAGGGGAGCCATAGCATTCAACGTCAATGACAGACCCAACACAATGATCAACGGGAAAGAATCACCAATTACAGGCAACAGGGAAAGACAGACATACATCGCATCTCCTACAAGAAATTGAGTACCTCTCCAACTCAGCCACGGGGAAACCATCACCTTGAGCTCTGGCTTTTTTTCTCCAATGGACTTTCATTCAAAACAATCCCTCCCGACTTCCTTCCTGTTCTCTATAAAATAACATTCCTCTTCTTTGTTTGTTGGACTTTGCCTATGCTTTTCACACAGCTTATGTGTCTTGAATCACAATTCTCTGTTATGTCCAAATAAACCTGTTTTTTTTTAATAGCTGATAGTTTTACTTTTAAAGTTAACACCTTTGAACATGGTGAAACGGTTATCTAACAGATACACACACACCTACTGTTTTATAACAAAAATATTGACGTGAATACTACTTTCCTAAACCAGCACGCTCCACAGAGGTAGGTGGCATGGTTTAGTGGAAAGTGTGATGTTATCAGAACTAAAACGTGTTGGTTCAGGCCAGACCACTAGCATTTGCAGGCTGCAGAGACCTGGCCACCTCTCAGTTTCCGTTAAGTCTGCTTCTTTGCCTTTCAGTTGAGGATAGTAACACCTTTCTGCTTATCTTGTTGATTTCCTGAGGATCCAATGAGATAAAGTAAACATGGACAGCTATAGCACAGATGTTGCATGAAATTCGGTTAAAGCTCAGACTAGAGCATTAAGACTCTCTAACTGGATTCCATTCCAACACACTAAAATTTACTAGTTCTGGGGCCCCTGGGCAAGTTACCTGCCTCTCAGTCACTACTGAAATCTTTAGGGATAACCAGGAAATCTTCCCCAGATGGCAATCCTGAGGTGTAAACGAAATGATGTAAGCCTGGCCCTCCACTCTACACTATTTATCAGCATATGTTTTTTAATTGTCATCATTACCATTGCTCAACACCAGGTAATCTTTATTGTGCATCAGTCTCAGCTCCTTTTCCTTCAGTTACGGTTCATGGCTCTCCGTCTTTTTCTTCTTCTCTTCAATAAATTTGCAAAATCTAAAGCTACACTATCTGTTCCTTATCACCAGCATACAAATGACCCTACCTGTCAGACTCCGGAGTTTCTTCCATTACCACAATATTGTACGGTAAAGTTGCTTCAGGTTACCTCTGACTGGATAACACACTGCCAAATCAAGTGAAACAGGATTATTTTGTAAAACTACTTTTTCTTCCAGCACCTTTCTTTTTCTCTGAAGAATCTGATTCCCTGGTCTGGTCTCTATGTTCGTTCTTTTCCTAAGTGTGACTGAGTTCACATACAGCACTCTATAGTTCCTCCTCTTCTGCTTCTTAGATGGAGGGTTTTTTTCAACGCTGCTCACCTATCAACGGTCCTGGGGATATCTTTTCCTTCCGTACTGCCTCCACAATCCAGCCTCAAAGCTGCTTCATCCAGTACCTGTGTGGGTGAGCCACCATCAGCTGGGACGAAGTTGGGTACCACACTAGGCACTGACAATGCAGTGCCCATCAGGCAGCATCCCTGCCCTCAGGAAGCTCACAGCCTAGAAAGGAGCACTGACCAAAAACACTCATTCACACATTGGTGTGACAACGGAAAATACAGGTGTCCAAAGACACACAAAAGGTGACATCAAAGCCTAAATTGAGGGGGCAGGATTATTACAGAAGAGTCCTGAAAAACACATGGATATACAAAGTATGGTGTGTATGTGTGTGTGGAGTGGGGGGGGGGGGGGATGGCAGGCAAAGGAAGCCATTATGAAAAAAATGTGGGAGCTAACTGGGAATACAATAGTTCAGTGTCACTGGAAGTTGACCCAAACTTGAGTTTTCTCTATGTAATATTTTAAGCTTCCAGCTTATGGATACCATAAAGTATCCACGTGAAGTTTATTATCTTTCTGGGGCTCTTGGGTGGCTCAGTCAGTTAAGCATCCAACTTCGGCTCAGGTCATGATCTCATGGTTCCTGGGTTTCAGCTCCGGATAGGGCTGTCTGCTGTTAGCACTTAGCCTGTTTCAGATCCTCTGTTCTGCGTGTGTGTGTGTGCATGTTCTCTCTCTCTCCCTCTCCCTCTCTCTCTCTCTCTCTGACTCAAAAATAAACATTGAAAAAAATGACCTTTATTGATTTTTTAAAGATTCTAAGCGTCTCCTAGAAACTTAAAATTGAACGTGGCCTTTTCTTTCTCTTAGATTGATTTATGAACAGAAATATTTAGAACACATGTCTTTAGAAAACAATTTCTGATAAGTTTTAATTTTATCTAATCAATATATTGTATTTTTAAATGGAAATTTTGTTCTCTACAATAGATATGCATTATACACACATCTATAGACCTTCCCATCCCCCACCCAAGACTATTTCATTTATATAATTAAAAGTCACCAGAAGCTTGGGCAGTATTTAAAATTAATAATAATAAAAATTTTAAAAAACTGGTTAAAAGCTCAGAAAAAAATGGGCTACAGGTTAAAAAACAGTGACATTAAAGAAACCATTAAGAGACATAACTTAAAACCTTCCAAATTACAATAAATAGAACAAAGCATAAAACTTGGTGGCAAAATAAAAAAAATCATTTCCTATTAAAAAAAGCAATCTATTAAAAACATAAAGTTTGTCCATGTCCTTAAAGTCTAAATATCAAAAACAATGTAGATATAACTAGAACTAAAACAAAACTTCATGGAACACTTAGAATATATAACTTCAGTGTTTAAAATGTGCAGAAAACTCAGAGAAAATAAGCAAACACAAGTCTTTGGAAAACAGACAAAGATTTTCATAAGGCAAATCATACCATATCCAATCAACTGAAGTATTTAAGAAGAATAATATGTGAACAAGGGGAAATACACAGACATAATTTATTTGGACTTGCAAATGTGATGTTCATAGAGTCTCCTTTGCTGCTATTTTAAAATTTGAGTTACGGGGCGCCTGGGTGGCGCAGTCGGTTAAGCGTCCGACTTCAGCCAGGTCACGATCTCGCGGTCCGTGAGCTCGAGCCCCGCGTCAGGCTCTGGGCTGATGGCTCGGAGCCTGGAGCCTGTTTCCGATTCTGTGTCTCCCTCTCTCTCTGCCCCTCCCCCATTCATGCTCTGTCTCTCTCTGTCCCAAAAATAAATAAAAAACGTTGAAAAAAAAAAAAAAAATTAAAAAAAAAAAAAAAAAATAAAATAAAATTTGAGTTACTATGGATTTGCGGCAAATGAGGACTGATGGATATGAAAAGAACTACCGAGCCGTATCTTCAGGTGCAAAACAAAGGGCGATGATCACCTGGTAAACCTGTGACAGCATGAGGGTGTGTTACAGCCTCCTAACCAGAGCGTCCGTGGCTATTTATGAAAGCATATCAATGCCCAGAAAGGGGATGAATATGTTGACTTCATACGTTCCTTAGTGACAAATAGGACATTAAAACAAATTCAAATAAAAAACTGAGTTCTAGGGGCATCTGGGTGGCTCCGTTGGTTGAACATCCAACTCTTGACTTCCACTCAGGCCATGATCCCAGGGTCCTGGGATCAAGCCCCGCATCAGGCTCTGTACTGAGTGTGAAGCCTGCTTGAGATTCTCTCTCCCTCTCCCTCTGCCCCTCTCCCTCCCGCTCAAAAATAAAATAAAAATCTTTAAAAACAAACTGAGTTCTACAGACTCATATTAGACTACTATATTTTAGTTAATACTAAACATTTTAATTAACTTAACCATAATATGAAATGAAATTTGAAATATAATTAGAATTCTATTTCTAATGCTAGAAAATATTAAACATTGTCATTTAAATTATTTGGGTATTTTAAATATTGAAATCCACTCTATGGGTCTACAATAATAAAACATACAGATCTTCAAGTAGAACAAAACATGCCACTGATGATGAAGATACATCAATTTACAACACAGATGTGGATAACAGTTCAAGTTCTCAAGCTGTCTTTGTATAAATGGTCACTATAGTATGCGAAAAAAACATATCTATGAACTTTTATTAGATAAGACGCTATACACCTCACGTCTATGCCAACTATAGGTAACTTGACAATGAACAAACTGTCTCATTTATACACTTAATTTACTAATTCTAATGAAGCAACATAAAATATTACCTTTGCTTAAAAAATGAATCTAAAAAAGTTAACCAATAAAGGGAGAGACAGATATTGCCAAGAGATCCTTTAACCATACAAATAGTGTACAACATCAACCACGAGCCAAGATTACATTCCTTTAAGAAAGGCCATGCAAGGGGCACCTGGGTGGCTCAGTCGGTTAAGCATCCAACTTCGGCTCAGGTCATGATCTTGCAGTTTGTGAGTTTGAGCCCCGCGTTGGGCTCTGTGCTGACAGCTCAGAGCCCGGAGCCTGCTTCAGATTCTGTGTCTCTCCCTCTCTTGGCCTCTCCCCTGCTCATGCTCTGTGTCTCTCTGTCTCTCAATAATAAATAAATGTTAAAAAAATTAAAAAAAAGAAAGGCCATGCAATGGCAAGCTATATTTAAAACATTTAAATGAACCCATAACCATTACTTGTTAGTGGCGTAAATAAATACATATTAAACTTACAACTTTCCTTACAAAAGTAAATGTAAGACATGGCATGATGACAAAGCATCTGTATTTGTATTCTAAGTTTTATCTTCCCTATTTCATTTCTCTCTTCAATAAGTGAATATTTACTGCAGTAAATAATTAAGTGCTCACTAAAGGTTTAAGAGGAAAGTCTCCTGTCAAATTATAAGGAGTGAGAATCAAATGCAGACCTCCTGTGGCAAGTGACAGTTCCACCACCTAACTGTTTATTATCAGAACAGTGCCCTCCTCCTCTACCTGGAAATTTAAGTTACAATTTAAATCCTAAATAACAAAACTGTATAAACATTTAAACACTGTATTTCCTGAATTCTGCTTTACTTACATTAAACTAATAAATTATAGAATACCTACTTTATAGTTTATTCACTTTGGTAAATATTCAGGAACATTCCAAAACGATTTCAGAATGACTATGATGATATGTTCACTAGCGATATCTATTTATAATCTTTCCATTGCCCCAAGTCTCTTTTTCTAAATTTAATTTTTTTTAATGTTTATTCATTTTTGAGAGACAGAGAGAGACAGAATGTGAATGGAGGGGGGGAGGGCAGAGAGAGAGAGAGGGAGACACAGAATTTGAAGCAGGCTCCAGGCTCTAAGTGGTCAGCATAGAGCCTGATGTGGGGCTCGAGCCCACGAACCATGAGATCATGACGTGAGCTGAAGTTGGCTGCTTAACAGACTGAGCCACCTAGGTGCCCCTCCTTTTCTAAATGTTAAATGTCCCTCCTCCATCCCAAGTAAGTTGGTTTTGGGGAAATATAACAAAATAAAGATCCTACCTAATCTCGATGTTTCCCTTCATGTCTATATGCAAATTTACTTTGGGTGCACTCTAAAAATTTAGTTGTACCATATGCAAACTGTGAGTCAGTCCTGGGCGGGGGGTGGGGGGGGTCGGGGGGGGAACCAGATGGCTGAGCTGTAGCAGAGATGGGATAATAATGTTTTAGAAAGCCTCAAGAGATTTAAGGGAAAGGAAACAAAAGTAAGGTGAATAAGTTAAATACACATTATCTAAAGTGTCTGCCCCCCGCCCCCAAGTCATTTTAAATAGAACTGCTGGACTTAATAGCTCCAGATGAAAAAAAAAAAACAAATCAGAAAGACACTGAATATCCCGCACACCCACTTAACTCCAACATTCTACCTCCATCTGCATTTCACACCTTTATCCTGCTTCATAGACATCGGCTTCATTCTGTTTCCCAAAAACCTGTCTCGTTGTCTCAGATCCCTTCAGAGGTGAAGTCACCTCCTGCGGTTTTGTTCCAGCTGATTCAGGCCCCTGTGCAAAAGTCTCTTCAGAGAAGCCTGACCTGACCAGTCCCTCTGAAAGAGCTTCTTCCACCCCCTGCTGGCCACTGTCTTTCATTACACTGAACGCATCTCAACGTATGTATTTAGCTGCTCTCATTAGAATGTAAGCTTCTTGAGAACAGGAACCCTATGTGATCCGTCCACACCACCGCCTCTAGTGCTTAGAATAGTACCTAGCACACACGACGAATGAAGGAAATGAAGAACCAAGTACTAAGTGTAACTTGTAAGCATATTATTTACAATAAAACAAAATGAATGTGTTTATATCCATGGAGGAAGAGGAAAACAAGTGGGGGAATCTTCAAGTTTTCCTTACCAACAGGAACAATGCATAGAAATAGGTAGCTTGGACTCATTATTTCTAATTTAAAATGCAAGAATTTCATCAATATTTAGATTATTCAGTGTATTATTTACTAAATAGAGATTTCATTGGCTTGCTCTTAATAGCAATTTTCCTCACCAAATTTCTTACATATGGCTAACCATCTTCAATTATGTGGTCTCCTATTACTGGGCTTTTTTAGAAGCTGAAAATTTGAAGCTCGGGTTGTACAAAAAAAGTGTTGCATATCAAAATTCAAATAGCCCAATGGCAGCACAAACTTCAATTACATTTTAAATGGTGCCATACTATTAGACTAACTCATTTGAAACTGATAGGTTTTTCTGTAGGTTGAAATGGGCAAATGTTGGCAATCTCCTGTAGTTAAAACTAACATTCTCATGTATAAGCAGAGTAAAAATGTGTCACTGATAAGAAGTACATCCATTTATTTTCACTTTAACATGTCTTGTTTTTCCCAAAATAAGCAGACAGATGAAGTGCTATGCCCATGTTAGGGGTGCCTGGGTGGCTCAGTCAGTTGAGCGTCTGACCTTGGCTCAGGTCATGATCTCACGGCTCATGAGTTCAAGCCCCGCATCAGGCTCTGTGCTGACAGCTCAGAGCCTGGAGCCTGCTTCAGATTCTGTGTCTCCCTCTGTTTCTCTGCCCCTATCCCACTTGCTCTGTCTCTCTCTCAAAAATAAATAAAAACATTATATAAATAAATAAATAAGTAAATAAATATCCAAAGCACATTAATCATGCCTGGATTATTTTCTCATCTCATATTGACATCTTGATTAACAGGTGGACAAATAAGAAAATATGTTAAAGCTTCTTAGCAGATTATAATTCATACTCAAAATGCATCCAATCTGTGAGACCTTTTGTGATGCAAATTTATTGATATATAAATTTGGGCCTTGTCACTAAGAGGACAATTCAAAAATATATTAGGAGTTATGAAGCAGGATCAAGAAGATCAAAAATGAGTAAGAAGTGATCTTTGAAATATGACTATCTCCTAGTGACGCAGCCAACGGGAATGAGAAACACATTGTGATGGTATTCCATGCATGCATCCATTATTGTTATCCAGCATTGTCTGAAACAATTCTTGTTTATTTCTACATATGAATAATCTAACAAAAATGAATGTGAAACCAACACATAGATGTGCCAAATAATCTTGTATGGGCAGGTGTAAGTACTGTCAAATGGGTAACAGGAAGAAGGTGGAAGGCAAAAGAAACATTCCACTGGGAATTATAGAGTGTTTAGAGCCTCGATAGTGGAGCCGGATTTGATAGGCTGTATGTTACTGAATCATAAGACTCTCATCAGCTTCTCACAGGATCCCCCTCCTCTTATTATACTGTGTACGGTTTTTTTCTTAGCCTTTTTGGCTACAGGGAATAATGATGTTTCCAATGCAATAAGCGTAGTTCTACAATATGACCTAAATGACTCTCAATGCATTTTCGATGACTTTATAAGAAAATGTGATCCAGGCTTTTAAAAAAGTTAATCATTAAATTTAAAGCTTCCATCCTAACTTCTTCAAATGTGTTGCTCCTTTTAATGTCAACAGGAAATCAACACTGAGGAGGAGACAGATGGTGAAGAGAGGGACAGAGGAATTCATCATGAATCAGCTCTCTTCACTGCAAAAGAAACATAAAATGTTGATAGTTTTAAATGTTACTACAAAATGTTCCACCAGCAAGACTGGGCAGTCTGAGTGGCATGTAATGATCAGACTTAAGTCACTTTCAGACATACTTTGGATTTGAAATCTGTGCCTGACTCCCTGGAAAAGGCAAAAGAAGTCTGGTGAATATTTCAGTATAATGGCATTTATCAGATTCTTCATCAAATTTAGGGGAACTGAAGGTAATCTCCATGTTACTATCTGGGCCAAGTGCAGGCAATGCTGATTAAATTTTTTTTAATTCCCTCCAGTTCCAGGTTAGTTCCAGAAGAACAAGAATGGTGTCTTAATCTATTTGGGCTACCATATGTAATACCAAAGACCGAGTGGCTTAAACAACAGAAGAATTTTCTCTCCTACTTCTAGAGGCTGAGAGGTCCAAGATCAGGGCATCAGGATCGTTGGTTTCTGGTGACAGCTCTATCCTGACTTGCAGATAGGAGAGAGAGAATGGTGCTTCTCATGGTGACGACTCCACCCTCATGACCTCATCTAAACCTAGCCACTCCCCCTAAGGCCTCATCTCTGTACTGTCCCACTGTGGGTGGTACTTCAATATTTGCATGAGGGACGGAGGGGCACAATTTAGTCCATAGCATCGGACAGACTGGCCGAAACTATGAAAACTCCTAAGATTTAGGCAAAATAGAAGTGAGAAAAGAAAAATACAAAATTAAGATAGGGGCGCCTAGGTGGCTCAGTCCGTTGGGCGACTGACTTCACTCAGGTCATGATCTCACAGATTGCGTGTTCGAGCCCCATGTCGGGCTCTGTGCTGACAGCTCAGAGCCTGGAGCCTGCTTCGGATTCTGTGTCTCCCTCTCTCTCTGCCCCTCTCCCGCTCCCATTCTGTCTCTCCCTCAAAAATAAACACTAAAAAAAAAAAAAAAAAAATTTCAAAATTAAGATAGAGCAAGGAGTGTACAAAACACACCAGTAACTTAACTTTGCTCTTTGCTGGTTGAGAAAATTACTGTTAAATATGAGTGTTGACACTGCAACTGAGTGATTGGTTTCTAGCTGAAACATGGCTTCTGACAATTGCATAATGGTTGTGGACCATCCAAGGTCTCAGCTAAAAACTTTATCTTCAACCATCAAAATATACAGATTTTTCTAGCAGACCTGAACTTTCTGGGAAAACAAAATGTATCCAGCACCTGCAGAGTTACATAAATGACAACAAATGTTTTAGGAGAGAGAATACTGGTAGAGACATTGAATCTTATCACAGTCTTTGTGTTTAAATGTAATAAATACAGTCTCCACTCTATACTCATTAATGAGTTTTATTAATGTAAAATACCGATAATGATAAAAATTATTATGATATAGCATTTCAAACTGTCTAAAGCTCTCTTTCAGTTCTCAGTCTGCCTAAGTTGCTGGACAAGAAAGGACATTTTTTCTGGGTTTTATTTGTGACTCAGATGTTACCTAACAGTACAAGCACTTTGTCTCAGGAAATGAGAGTAGAGTGTCATGTTTTTCTTCATTCACAGAGTTGTTCCAGGTTCAAGAAGGAAATATGTATGCAAGTACTTTAGATAATATAAAACACGTCTAAGCGATCATTCTGATTCTTATTTTTAGTAACTAAGGCAAAAACATGGGAATGACATACCTTGGAAGAATTGGAAATTCTTGAAAGAAATTGGAAGAATACATAATGAGCTATCCCTAGGGATGAAAACAGTATCACAAAAGTCACAACAGTCAGTTTTTAAAACGGTAAATGGAGTAACGATGACTCCTTAGTCCCTTACAGTTACCCCCACCACATTTAGACGTAAATTGCCACACCTTCAGCAGCAGAAGCTATTAGTGCTCTGCCGCGTCACCTTAGAAGGATCCCTTTATCATTTTTGTTTATGCCAGCTCTCAATATGCTTTCACTCTTCACAACTGACAGACTCATTTCCAGCAGACTGCTCTCAGAATGCCAGAACATGCTTTGCCTGCATGCACAATGAGAGGAAGTGCCCCAGGATGGGCAATATACCTGGTTTTTAATCCAAGAATGACCCCTCACTGCAGCTCTCGCTAGCCCCTGAGAGAACAAGTCTTGGTCAGACCTACGATGTCCCCAGCACCTGTCTGTGGGATTGAGCCAATACTATCCTCTTTCCAACCTTGCTTGACATTTTACCTATCCTGTTCCCAGTTCCTTCTCCCCTCCCAGAAACAACTTCCTACAAATTATTGCACATGAATCTTTCTGTCAGAGTCTGCCTCTGAGGAATCCAATCTAAGACATCCCCTAGGCTTTCAGAATTCAACATGTATCCCCTAAGCCGGTCCTGGCATCTGGCCATTCTTCCTAACAGCAAATGGTGATTCTTTTGAACATCTGACCCAATATCACACTGTCACCTGTTGAGCAGCTCTCTGCTTTGACTGACTTTATTCTCAGCCTCAAACAATACTCTGTTATTTTATTTTTGTCTCTGTCCACAAAATAGCCATCTTTGCTTCTCCCTAGCGTTGAATGAAATCTTTACGTTAATACTTATTCTAGCCTAGAATCTCATTAGCCTTCGTGTCTCCTGGTCCAGTATATTTTTAAAATGGCTTGTACATACTTACATGGACTTTTATAATAGTTGCTGTGTATATAAGCAACACTTTGAAATATCTGAATGTATTTAGGCATAAGAATTTTTTTTCTGTGTTCTGGAGAGAACTTTAAAGAGAGCCAATGAAATAAACCACCCTTGAAAGATAAAAAAAAAAAAAGAAAATAATAATAATGGTTAATACTTGTATAATTCTAACCATGTTTTGTACAAAGGAATTCACTGGTATTACTTTTGCTCACCACAACCTCAGAGATATGTCCTATTACAGCTACTATTTTCCAGACCAGAAAACTAAAGAACAGTGCTGTTTAGTAATTTGGCCAAGGTCACATAGCTAGTAAATGCAGAGCAGGGCTTTGACACAGATGGTCAGGCATTAGAATCTGTGCCCTAAACCACTTTGCTTTATTGGTTCAGTGTAAAAGAAGCACAGGAAAAAAAAAAATTCAACCAAAAAATTTCAACTCAAAATGGAGAAGAAGAAGGATAAATAAATTATTCATATATCTATGATTTTCTACTAGGTTTATTCAAGATAAATTACTATTTGCATTGCCCTGTAAATTTATCTACGATTTACCCAATTAGACAGACCTTTTAATATGGTTATGCTATTGGAACTCAGAATTTATCAAGTAGTCCAAAGCATGGATACAAGGTAGCCAAGGCTTTCATTATAAAATAGCACCAATAAAAACACCAACAAGAACAATAATATTTCTATTTATTGAGCATTTACCATAACCTAGAAACTATGCTACAATTTACCAGGATTCTTCCACTTAGGCTTCAAAAACATTCTATATAAAGTAAAACTTTTATTTCCTCCATTCTACCGTTGAGAAAACTGAGGCCCTGGGAGTTTAAGATTTAAAGTCAAACAAATAAAGTAAAATATATAATCTGGCATATCAGCCAATTAGGAGTTGGACAGTAATACTGGTAAAAATATGGCTTCCATGTTTTCATAGGGTTATACATTGTCAGTCTTGGGCTTTTATTCTTATTTTATGATTTATGACTGCCTGCTAAACCTCCTGGGGAAGCAGCTAGATATAAGCCTGTGGTAAAAATCTATGGTCAGTGGTGTCAATGACCTGGGGTCAATAGAGGAAAAGTGTGGTCAGAGGCCAGAATCAGAGCCCAGGTTTACAATGTGCTGCTGTGGCCTCCTTAGTGCCACAGAACGAGTCAATCAGTATCTGAGTAAGGTCTTATCACAGCTTTCTTCATCATCATTCATAACTGCAATAATGCTCATTAGTATTTCTAAATACAAACATTAAAAATAAAAACATATTCAGATACAAGGGTATAGTTTTTTTTTTCCTAAAGTAAAAAGTTACCCCAAAATGTCTTTGTTCATCAAATTGAGATTTATCAGAACAGTGTGAGAAGCCAACATTTTCATTAAGGTATTTGTATCTAAAACATGGAATCCAGGCAAGCATCAAAATTTTAAAATTCACACAGTTAACTTGGGCAATTCAGTGACTTTTCAAGTCTTACTTAATACTCTCTTGCCTGCAAGTCAAGAAACTTAAATGGAAAATGTTGGGAGTTATTTTTGCTAATTAAAAATGATGTACTATCATTAGGTTACAGCTTCTAAAAACAGTTTAGAAACATAACTTCAAAATAATTTGGCTGTGAGGCACCTGGGTGGTTCAGTCAGTTAAGCATCCAACTCTTGATTTCAGCTCAGGTCAGCAAACAGCCTGCTTGGGGATTCTCTCTCTTCCTCTTTCTCTGCTCCTCCCTGCTCTCTTTCTCAAAATAAATAAATAAATAAACAAACTAGCAGTTGTATCAATAATAGCCAAATCATGGAACGTGCCCAAATGTCCATCAACTGTTAAACAGATAAAGAAGCTGTGGTGTATATACATAATGAAATGCTACTTGGGGGTCGAAAAGAATGAAATCTTGTCATTTACAGCATCGTGGATGAAACTAAAGAGTGTGATGCTAAGTGAAATAAGTCAGTCAGAGAAAGACAAATATCGTATGATTTCACTCATATGTGGAATTTAAGAAACAGATAAACATAGGGGAAGGGAAGGAAAAATAAAGTAAGATAAAAACAGAGAAGGCAAACCCATAAGAGACTCTTAAATACAGAGAACAAACTCAGGATTGCTGGAGGGGAAGTGGGTGGGGGGGATGGGCTACATGGGTGATGGGCATTAAGGAGGGCACTTGTTGAGATGAGCACTGGCTGTTGTGTGTAAGTGATGAATCACTGGGTTCTACTCCTGAAACCAATACTACACTGGGTTCTACTCCTGAAACCAATACTACCCTGTATGTTAACTAACTGGAGTTTAAATAAATAAATTTAAACAAACAAACTTAAAAAATTTTGTCTATATGTACTTTTGCATTCATTCATTCATTTATTCACTTATTGATAGCTATTGCTCACTATCCCTACTTCATCCTAAGGGCAAGGAGTCTAAAGTTACTTTCAAAAGCTCTTGTAACTTTCCCAACCACATGTGCACCTATATATTCAATAAACTTAGCTCAGTTATGTCTTTGCTCCTATGTATATAGCATATCATGTCAAATTATTTAATATCGCTTATCTTAACTCTCTAACATCAGAAGTCCTCTCTTGATGTCAACAACTGTGAGTGTGTCCAACCACAGCAGGCAGAGTGGGTGACAGCATGGACTCTGATGTCAGAGGACCCTCCATTGGGATGGTTTCTTTCTGCTACTCACTTAATTATTACTCATAATTTACTTTCCTCTTCTTCTGTTTCTCCTTCCCTCCCTTCTATTCTTCCCTCCTTCCTTCCTTCTTCCTCTTCTTTTTTGGGTAAATTTCTTATCTTCTGCTCTTAGTTCCCACATCTGTAATCCATAATCCCTAGTTCACAGAGTTCTACAAGGATAAAATTAGGTAATGCGTGTAAAACACCTGACACCCTATGTATTCAACAAACGATGGGTGATATTTTTAGACAACGCTGAAGGACCATGAGGGCACAACACGGTGCCTGGTGTAGTAACTGGCATATGAAGTCCTCCATCAATATCTGTTGAAGGAATTAATGAATGAAAGACTTGATCATTTCAAGAGAAAAACACAATCAGAACTTCCAAAGTACAGTGTGGTTCCCAAAGGCTCCTCAAACTACAAATTTGGCTTAGTTCTATGGGGTCAAGTTAGAAGTCTGGCCAGCCATGCATCCATAATTGTAGAACATAGAGAGAGAAACCTTAACCAAAGCCTGTTGCTAAACCTGTATATATGTGGGTTGGGGGAAGTGGGGTTTTGTCTTCAGTAATTATTTAGGGAGGTGAAGGAATGAATTGGGAGCCTGGGGAAGAAGGATAAGCAGGGAATGTTTTGGATACTAGAGAAAGTGGTTATTGTTTATTGTTAGAATTTTCTGTTCAAAGGGCCTGGCGTGGCCCTATTATATTCAAAGGACCCATACAGACAGCTGCACTGAACCTTCATGAGCCATGTTTATATGTTACAATGAGTTACTTTTAAGCACTAAAATTTTCCAGGACTCAAATAAAGGAAAGGAGAGACACAGGCCAGAGGAAATCTCTGAAATCTGGGGTTTATTCTAACATGGAGAAAAATGTATGAGGTCATAAAACAAACCATAATTAATCTCCTGTTTTTAATGCCTCAGTACAAGCAGAGTGGGAATGCACCACCATTTTTGAATTTCTACTCTAGAACAGGCGCTGTGTGTATATATTTACACACTACATACACCCACACATACACTCTCAACACCAATCTAGTTTAATTCTTAGCCTTAACGGCACACTGCCAGGTACGTACCATCTCCCCCAGTTTAAAGATGGACAAACTCAGTCTCAGAGCAAGGAGAGCTGGGGTTGGTGTCCAGTGCTGTGTGGATCTGGCATCACTATCCCCTTCCAGAACAGTCGGGGCCACATGTGCCCTGAAGCCCGTGGGGATTTTCAGTGTCTCTGAGGACTTACAAAATCCATTTAGTAAAAATAATTAATAACAGAGTAAGTAAATAATGTAAATAAGTAGTTACAAATAGTAAGTTAATAGGTAACTGGGAAGATACTGAAACCCACTGATATGTATCAGACACCAATCCTTTCACTTCTGACCACTATGCCCTATTGCCTCAAAATCACGGAGGAGTTATCAGATCACCGTTTCAAATATCGCTATGCGGGGCTCCTGGGTGGCTCAGTCACTTAAGTGACTGACCCTTGATTTTAGCTCCGGTCAGATTTCACAGTTTCATGAGTTCCAGCCCTGCATAGGGCTCTGCACTGATAATATGGAACCTGTTTGGGATTCTCTCTCTCTCTCTCTCCCTCTCTCTCCCCCTTCCCACACGTACTCTCTCTATGGTCAATGCTTCTTAAAATAAATGAAATGAAATGAAATGAAATGAAATGAAATGAAATGAAATGAAATGAAATGAAATGAAACGAAATGAAATAGAATAAAATAAAATAGGGGTGCCTGGGTGGCTCAGTCGGTTGAGCATCTGATTTTGGCTCAGGTCATGATCTCATGGCTCGTGAGTTCAAGCCCCGTGTCGGGCTCTGTGCTGACAGCTCAGAGCCTGGAGTCTGCTTTGGAGTCTGTGCCCCACTCTCGCTCTCCCCCTCCCTCGCTCATGCTCTCTCTCTCTCTCTCTCTCTCAAGAATAAAATAAATAAATAAATAAATAAAAATAAAATAAAAAATAAGAGAACAGAAAATAAAATCATAAAATAAAATAAAATATCATTATGGAATACCAAAACAACCTCCCAATCCTAAAATGCTGTTCCTAGAGAAAAAAAAAAAAATGTATACCAAATTTTAACTAGAAAACACAGATAAATCTTTAAAGATATAACATGTGGAAATCGATTTTAAGTTACTGGCAAAGTCTGATTGGTTATTACTATGGATATTGAAAGCACAGAAAACCAAATATAAATCTTGTAACTTTCAGATTGATAGATTTGCAAATCTAGAAGCCCTCCTTTACTCTAGGTAGTTCATGGGCATACAGGAAGGACAAAGGTAAATCAACCAGAATGGAGAGAGGTTGGGCTGTCTAGACAGAAAAATGTTCCCTTTAGTGATCCTCATACACTTATCCTACACGAGGCTATAGTATATTTGGAAAGTATGCAAGAATGGGAGGAATTAACAGAAATTTTTGTGAAGGATTTCGGAATCTGTAAGAGGAGAGAAAAATCAAACACATATGTGTGCATTCACATTCCTCTTACAAATAACTGAAATAATTAAAATTTAAAGTAACAAAAATCATTAGCTATGAATGCATTTGATACACAAATTTTTGGGGTTCTTGAGGCATTTACTGGCTTCTACAGTTGTCTTGTTTTCTAGGTATCGTAGGAGTATTTGTTTTCCAGGCAACCCTGCAAGTGTTACTATACTGCACTATGTACAAACGTTTTGAAATTGGAAGTGTTTCTTAACACATCATTATTAATATGGAACAATGTTATGAGTCACAATGGTGCCATCTACTGGAAGCCACTGAACTATGAAGATAGAGATAATACTATGGCATGCATTTAATGAAAACAAAAGGTAATATACTCTAATATTTTTTATGAAGAAATTCCATTAATTAATGATTTTATTTAGGGGCTAAATCGGTACAGTTGATGTCCTGGGAAGCAAAAAGTTCCCAGCACACCATTCTCTCATACCTTGTTTTCTCCCTTTTAATTTGATGCCATTTGTGCGCGTGTGTGTGTGTGTGTGTGTGTGTGTGTGTGTGTGTGTTGTGTGTGTGAATTATTTTTCCTATTTACTTGAACCAGAAATGAGATGTAACTGTAAGAATTAATATTTAATAATTTAAATTTCATAATTTTCATTAGAAATTACAAAGTTCAACAAGTGATAACTTAGAAGGGTTGTTCTTAAAGCTAATGTGCTATTACTTCTCCCAAGAAATTCACTGGTATTTAAAAAGTCTTTGATGTCTTAGTCTGTGTAACACATAACATCAGGTTTGAGTTAGTGAAATCATCCTCAAGCTTTCACTAGTGTTTGTCAAAGCATCATCTGACACAGAAACTAAATAATCAGCATATCCCATGGTAGATCTAATTGTTACCTTCAACCTGTAACAAGACTTCCCGAATGAGAGTGAATGTAATATGTTGTATTAACGAATTGTCAGCAAAATATAGTAGAGGAAAAGATTTTCTTACATAGATACACCCACGAGATGACAGCACGTCTTAGTTAACCATGGATATTTTTTCTATTTTGCAAATTTACTACAATACATTTTAATTCCTTGCCTCAGTTTCCATTATCACTCAGAACTTTTCTGGACCATTTTATCTAATATGTATAACTTTAGAGAATTAAGCAACAGCCCAAAGAATAAAATATGCTCTTAAATTAGATAGAAGATGTTTACATCATTATTTGGCTTTATATTCATTCATTCATAAACTACCTCAACAGACAGTTATTGTCAAACCCCAGTACCTGCAAAATTATGACAAGACAGAAAATGTCTCTGCCTCTCCCAGTGGTACATTCTAGTGTAGGAGACACCACAACAAACACTATAGGTCATTTCATATACAGCTGACCCTTCAACAACATGGGTTTGAACTGCATGGGTGGGTCCACTTCTATGTGGATGTTTTAAAATAAATTTACATACAGTACTGTGAATATATTTTCTCTTCCTTATTATTTTAACAAATGTTTACACTAAACTATACCTAATGAGTTAGGAAAATAAATTAATCACACAACATAATTAATAAATTTTTATTCTGCTATAGAACAAATCTAATGTAGGGGCACCTGAGCGGGGCTCAGTCGGTTGAGCGTCAGACTTTGGCCCGGGTCATGATCTCACGGTTCATGGGTTTGAGCCCCGCATCGGGCTCTGTGCTGACAGCTCAGAGCCTGGAGCCTGCTTCCAATTCTGTGTCTCCCTCTCTTGCTGCCCCTCCCCCACTTATGCTCTGTCTCTCTCAAAAATAAACATTAAAAACTTTTGTTTTTAAAAAGAACAAATCTAATGTATAAGAAAAATAAGACTCAAAGAGCAGGTAAATTTGTTATGCATATTTTTAAAGAAATAATAAGATGTGCATTTATGATTTTTTTAAGTTTATTTATTTATTTTGAGAGAGAGAAAGCATAAGTGGGAGAAGGGCAGAGAGAGAGAGGGAGAGAGAGAATCCCAAGCAGGCTCTGCTTGGCGTTTATGAATTTTTTATTAACCAAGGAATCTAAAACTGAAATATTACTTTGCAAGAGCTAAATATGCATGTGTACATACATATATTTTACCATGGGAAAAAACAGTTGAGTCTGAGTCAAAATAACTCTGAAAATATCTTTCTAAGCCCACTTCCAAAATAATAGAAAATGAGAGGTGGTCACCGATGATGCCTTTTCATAATCCTCATTTTGAAGTAGGGTAGCTCTTGGTATTCTCATGCTCTCCTCTCGGGTGGCTATGCTCACTCCCTCACCTTCCTGCACAACTTACAAGATGCAATAATAGAGTTTCCTAATTCTTGTCTCAACGCGACAGACTAAAACCAAATTGCCTTAAACACACTGGCTCAATCAACCCTATATTTGCATTTCCTCATCTCTCTCTTTTCATAGACGAATGCCAACTACGTTCCAGATGCTTTGAAGTTTGATGTACTATAAAGGCTAACGTTTGGAGCAAGATCCTTCTGGGGTCATGTTCAAGACCTACCACACACTAATATGTAAGTGACCAAACATAATTCATTCTACCTATTGGGCTTAAGTTTCTCTGATTAAATGAAACAATAAGCCGATGCCTAAGTGTTACCTACTGATAATGTTAATTAATGAAGGGAATGGAGAGGCTGAATGTACGGACTCCACAGGCTGTGTTTGGGCATACAAAAACGAGAAAGACGGTGCCCCCAAACATCAGGCTTTTTGAGCTAAAGTCCTGATGGGCATTAGCAGGTCCAGCTACAGGACCCCGGAAGTTATATACAAACACGTATGTGCACAAGTGCATTCGGGAAGGGGGATGGGAGAGAGTCCATATATTTTATCAGGTTCTCCAATGGGACACAGACCAAATTCAAGAAGCCCCAGGCGCTCACACTTTCTTTCTCCACTATGTACTCTGTAGGACACAAATCCTGTAAGAAAACAGTCACTTCTAGCAGTGCCGTGAGCTACGATGATACAAGTTATTTCTTCCTGCATTTTCCTTGGTTCTATCTGGCGAACTGAGTCACAGTGTCCCCTCATCTTCCTAGACCGAGCTCATTCATTATTTACTCAACAAATATAAATTAAATTCCAGAGTCAGAAGCTGGGTCTCCTCACTGAATGAAATAAGAATGGCCTTGCCCCCAAAGGAATTTATAAGCTCGTAAGACTAGAAGAGAGTAAAAGTTAAGGGTAATATCATGAAAAAAAAAGAAAAAAGAAAAAAAGGGAGGCAAGGTGGGCATCGCGACAATCAGCAAACTGAAATTTTAGCCTGTGGGACAAAGAGGATCATGGTCAGTGCTGGGGCCACGCACTGCTTAGGCTGAGATTTGGGGCACAAACAGGGGAGAAGGGGGCTCAGGTCTCACGCTTTCCGCCTTTGACTAAAAACCAGAATGTGCAAAGCCCTGAGGTCCAAACAGAGAAAGAGAAGATGGAGGCTTGAAAACAATTGTGTGACATGAGGTTGGGTTCGGGGAATACCTTCTCCTGGTGGATTAACTCTATTTTTTATATATTTCTTTTCATTACATGATAGTGGAGGGACTTATTTCTATACAACTTCTTTCTCCTATCGTATATGGTTGTGCGCCCTCTGAGCTAGGTGCTGGGTCATATAGATGCTATATACATCCCTCCAGCCAGTCACTGATGTTAAAAAGCTCTCTAACCTGCCTCTGTTGAAGGAATGAGTAAAATAAAATTAATAACATCAAGCTTGAAACTGACTGTGCTTCATGTGAAACTTTATAATTTGCTTACATTTATCACATACTATTTTAAAGCAGGTGGAGATAGGAAGAAGTGCTAATCACCACTGTGCTCTAGTTTTCCTCTGCTTTTTTTATCTGTAGCCCCATCTCAGCATCTGCCTGGAAAGACTAGTCCATCATAAGCACCACCAATCAACGTGCTTTGTTTTGTTTTTGCTTTTGATCACAAGATGGGCCTCTCACAGTGCAGTAGATCTAATCTTTGATGTTTGGCTCTCTTCCATTATGCTAATTTTTCACTGGAGACATAGGAACTTGAACTTTGCAGAGAAATGTATAGTTTTCCACAGCTACTTCCAAGTCCAGAACTCAATCAGAAGCCAGAGAATAGGGGGCATCTCATATTGTGCTGAAACCCACCGCCCACTGACTCTACTCAAACGAAAATGGTGAGCAAATGGAGATTTCACATTATGTCACTTGCCCTTCTGAAGATATTTTCACAATCCTGCCAGCTGAGTGTCCTGATGTTTTGTTGGCTTGTCTAAACCGAAGCTGTTGAGATTCTGTAGCCACATTCTCCGCTACTGTCTGCCAAGGGGCAACGTTGAATTAGGATGGTCGAGAAGATGGTGGAACAAGCGAGAGGGAAGACATGATTTGGTTAAAAGTAAAGAAAAATAACAAGTAGCAGAAACTGTAGTCCGGTTTTGTTCTTCACAACTCGGAAAGCTAAGTATTTGGACCCACATTACACTGACTGGCGATTCTGTGTTCCCATACCTAAGTGTGCATGTCTGTCCATTTTCTGCCACACTGATCCCTTTATTTGTTTTCCCTAAAGACAAAACTCTAACCTAAAACAGAAATTAAAGGAAAAGGGGCAGGGTTTGGGGAATTAAATTCTAGTATTTGGAAGACAGTTTGACAGTCTGTGCTTTTCACAAAACAAGCTACTAGTGTTCATGTAATACACTGCACCCCTTTGAAATCCTGGGGAAGTAATTCTGTATGTTTGGAGACAGTGGCATCGTGGGAATATGAACAGTGCACATGTGAGCCAAATTCAGACCACACAAAGTTCTGACCTCAACATTAGTTACGATTGGCTGATTTGAGAAGACAGGAGCTGTGTGTAGTGTATTTATCAAAATGTCCTATTTAAATAACCTGCTTAGAGTTTCAGTGTTGACTTTTATAGCAATATAGCATATATACAAGTCCACAAGTCATAAGAATACAGCTCAATGCATTTTTACAAAATGAAGACACTGATGTAACAACAGTAGGAAAACAAAATACTACCAGTTATCCCTCCCCCAAGACTCTTATATCTCCTTAAAGGAAAACATAATTTTGATTTTTTTATAGTAGATTAGTTCTATTTTCAGACTTTACATAAATTCACAGAAAACAAATCACGTCACATAGTCTATAACTTTTGATTTGTGTTTGACATTCTTCTGACCAGCATTATGTTTGTAAGAGTCAATGTTGCGGTATGCAGCCATACCTTGTTTCCTTCAATTGCTGGAGAGTAACCCAATGTATAAATATTCTCTACTTTGTTTTTTATGTTCCATTGTTGATTGACAGGCTGCTTCCACAGAAGGTTTTAAAAACACTGCTGTTATGAACATTCTAGGACACATCTTCTGAAACACAAACTACACATTTCTGTTGCACGTATACCTGGATGTATACTGATGGACCAGAGGGAATGAGTAAATTTAGTTCCAGTGGAAATTACAAGACAGGGTTCCAAATTGGTTATACCAATTTATGCCCCCAATGGCAGTTTTTGAGAGCTTCAGTAGTTCCAGGGTACTTGCCAATACATGGTTTTATCATTTCTGTTTGATTTTTGTTTTTGTTGTTTTGAATAGCCATATTAATGGATAAGTGATGGTATCTCACTATGGTTGGTTCAAATCTAATTTAATCACCTTCTGATGAATAATGATGCTGAGCACTTTTTAATGTGTTAATTGGCCATCTGTATATTTTATTTTTGAAGTTTCTGCTAAGACTTTTGCCCCCCTCTCTTTTGTTTTATTGGACTATCTCCTTTTTATTATTTATTTAGGAGTTTTAAAAATGTATGATCTGTATATAAATCTTTCAGTGATTACATATATAACAAATATAATTCTCTTGTTCCCTTTTATGAAATGGTGTCTCTGATAAGGATAAGTTTTTAGTTTTAATAAGAGTCGAATTTCTCAATATTTTAATTGAAAGGTTTGTTCTGTGTGTCGTTTTTTAAACATGTGCCAAACCAAAGCTTTTGAAAATATTCTGACATTTTCAAGAAATATTATTGCTTGGCTTCACATTTCAATCTTGAATCTACCTGAAATTAATTTCTGTATATACCTCAAATAAGGAGTAAGTACAGTTATTTTCCTGAATAACTCCAATTGACCTGGGACTATTTATTAAAAAGCATATAATTCCTTTATAGCAGGGGAACAGAGACTAAAGTGTCACACATGAACTGAGTCAACCCAGAAGGTGCCACACATCACATGCCATTGTCCAATTCTATTTACATGACCCAACTGTAAGAACACAAGAACAACAAATAAAATATTTGTAAATATTATTTTTGCTGCCATATTTGCCAAGATAATAATTTCTTTCATGTGAAATATGCTTTTTGAATCATTTTACTATATTTGCATTGGAGAGATTAAACAATAACATGTTCTTTAAAAGAAAAAAAGGAGATTGATTTTTCAGAATTAGCTAAAGGCAGAAGTAACTTGCCAAATTGGTGGGTTTTCATATATCATGGAAGTTTCATTGTGGCCAATATGTACTACTTACCATATCAATACCATCTTCCATTTGTGTAATAACAGTAATCTCAAGTTTTTCCTGTTACTAATCATGAATTAATAAAGTAGTGAAGGCAGGCCAAACAGACAGATAAGCACAAAAAATATTATGTGCATAACTGCCTATTGATTATACCTTCCTTGGGAGAAAGGATCATGCCTTAGGTTTTTGTTGTTCCTGTTTTTATTTTAAGGAACTCAACCCATAAAGCATCTTTCCCCACCCTCCTCACTTCAGAGGAGGGTGTAATTCAGGAAATTATATACAAACAAGCGCTTTTCATAGGGGTGGTAAGGTATATTTTTAAAATATCCTTGCAAGATTTTCACAGTATTTTGTTAATGGTGTATTCTTTAAATTCTATTTCCAGGGGAGCCTTGGTGGCTCAGTCGGTTAGGCCACTGACTCTTGATCTCAGCTCAGGTCATGATCTTATGGTTCATGGGATCAAGCCCCGTGTGGGGTTCTGCACTGACAGCACGGAGCCTGCTTGGGATTCTCTCTCTCCTCTCTCTCTGCCCCTCCCTCAGGATTTCTCTCACTCTCTCTCAAAATGCATAAACTTAAAAAAAAATAAATTCTATTTCTCATCATCCAGATTCCCAGAATGTGCAAATTAACTTTAATTCTTTAAAAATTATAGTAATGATTTCGAGATAATGATCTACTATCTAAATGTAGGCTTTAAGGTCTTCAAAACCTTTCCAACATTTGGGTATAATTTTATAACTATACAGAAATGTGCCATGTTGTTTCAATGTGCCGGACAGATGTAGATTTTTAAAGACGCTAAGTTTTCTGGACAACACTTACTCTTGTTCATTTGTTCACTAATTCATTCATTTATGAATTCTTTACTGAGCAAATGACTTGCACCAGGTTTTGTGATAAATTATCAAGAAACAGACATTATAACTGCTAAACCCCACTGATCAATTCCTTGTGTGTTAGGAGGCACTCTTCCAAGTACTTTTCTTGTATTAACTCTCATTTTCCTTATTAACTTAACCTATGAAATTCAGAGAACTAAAGGTGTTTGCCCAGGTTATGAAGCTAGTGAGGGACAGAGCAGAGATTTGAGTCAAGGTTGTCTTGTTCCAGAGCCAGAGTTTATAATCACTACACCATTCTGTTTCTACTCAGGATAAGCAGCTTATGGCACTGGTGTTCTAGAAAACATTTGAGGTTTTAATTTAGAGTAAATTTAAATCCTGCCTACACTCAAGAGTTTGCTAAAAATACAGTAAAAACTAAATTCTAAAGAATATGTAAAATAAAGGTATTGTCCAACTCTGTTCATCATCATATTTAGGTCTTATGATCTTTGTTGTTGCCTAAGAGTTCACACTTTAATGAAAAATGTGAAGGTTTTAAAGCTTAAGGACAAATTGTTCAAGTTCACATCTGGACACTGCTATGGACAAGCGATTCATCCTTATTGAGAAAAACTTAAAACTTAAAGTCTGTATGATCCAGAGAATAAATTTCCCAAACTTCACAAATGTGAGTACTTTTAAAAATATTTTTTAAACCAGTCAATACACCACTGACTTGTCTTTAACCTCTGCATTGGATGGCAAGCAATTACTAAAACCTCAAACAGCTCTAGCACAGAAAATTAAAATTTTGTACACTCTTTGTATCTGCAAAGGGCCCTGATTTTAAGAAGATTATATGAGTCACATGCTTTGCACAGCACTTATTCATCTGTATCAAAACCACAGCACATTCTTACCTAATCAAGTCCTTCCTTCTTTGCTAATTAAGATAGTACCAAATAAATAAATAAATAAAGTTACTTATTCAGTCATGAGCACTGAATGCTCCCAGTAGGTAGTCTTTTCACAATTCAATTTCCCCAATGGGACTGGAAGAGGAAATGAAACAACAAATTGTACTCCTGATGAACTAAGCAGAAGCTGCTATTCTATAGGGAGTCCTGCTAGGTCAATTAGTTCATCATGCGAACAGAATAGCAATCCAGAAACCAATGCCCCTCCAACAAAGGTTCAAAAAAGTAAAGTTCAATGGCCTCTTGTAACGCTGTCTCCAGTGGAAACTCCTGGAAATTGGTGTGAGTTTTTGCTAATGGCATTTTAATATATGTGACTAAGCAAAGACTTGTGGTAACTCAAAATAGGAGCATTACTGCATCATTATATACCTGGATTAATAGACTTGCCATCTCTGTATATATTTCATTAAATGGCAGTTACTTGCATTTCCTGAATCAACTTAAGCAAAAATGGTATGAAATAGCAATATTTTAAATTACTATGGTTTCTTTCCAGTATTCTAACTGTGTACTGTTCAATCTCAAAAGATAAAATAGAACAAGCCTTCATTTTTAACAAGTCCAACTATTTTTAAAATGCATATGTCTACAAAACAACATATTTTAGATCCAAATGGAATCTAGTGTGAACAATGACTGAAGGCATTATAAAGAGATTAACTGAGATAAATCTCTTAAGAAATGTGAGAATTCTATACAAATGAATTTTTTAAATGTTTATTTGTGGGGGGAGGTTCAGGGCCAGAGAGAGAGAAAGAGAGAGAGATAATCCCAAACAGTCTTCACACTGTTAGAGCAGAGCCCACTGTGGGGCTTGATCTCATGAACCTTGAGATCATGACCTGAGCCGAAAATCAAGAGTCAGATATTTGGGGCCCCTGGGTGGCTCAGTCAGTTGAGCCACCAACTTTGGCTCAGGTTGTGATCTCACGGTTTGTGAGTTTGAGCCCTGCGTCGGGCTCTGCACTGACAGCTCAGAGCCTGGAGCCTGCTTCAGATTCTGTGTCTCCCTCTCTCTCTCTGCCCACTACTCCCACACTCTTGCCCTCTCTCTGTCTCAGAAATAAATAAACATTAAAAAAAATTAAAAATAAAAAAGAGTCAGATATTTAACCACCCAGGTGCCTGTATGCAAATGAATATTTTTGCAAGAGCAATATCATCTTCCATTTATTATGTTTTAGAGCTAGTTTGATAGTTCTAACTTGCATTACCTTGTTTGGTATCTCAGTATTTTGTTGTTTTGAAACTAGAAGAGTTACCTCTAAATTAAATCCTTCACTATGTTTTAATTTAAAAAGTATGATCTCTTATAATTTTTCCCCATTTTCATCTTTATTTCAAAGTTAAAAGAACTTCATAGTATCTTTTCATGCAGGCGTTTGATTCTTGTTATCGTGACTGAAAATGGGTCTGTGTTATTGTCTTCATTTTATCTAAAAAAAAACAACCAACAAACAAAAAACATAGGGGATCTGAGGTAAGAAGTGGTTTCTATTGCTGACTGATGACAAGCTTGAGTAAGCCTCCCGCCTCTCGTTCTAGACTACCACTTACATTCCTGATGTATATAAAACCTAGCAATGTACATATCTGTGTGTTGAATTATCCTGGAAACTCAAGGTGAATTGTGTAGGGTAGGAGGGATGGAAGTATGTGATGAAAGAGGCAAAAGGTGTATCAGTTGGGCAACATGTATGCTAAAACTAGCATCCCACTTTATTCACTGTACAGATAAATAGCTATTTTTGGTATGGCAATAATGTCAAATTCCTTGAATTTTAGAAAAGTTAGATATTCACTGTACACAAATAAATAGCTTATTTTCTGTATAACAGTAATGCAAAATTCTCACATATTTTTTAAATTAGGTATGTAATATATGTTCATTTTAAAAACACTATAGGTAACTTATGGGGCACCTGGGTGGGTTCAGTCGGTTAAGCATCCGACTTCAGCTCAGGTCATGATCTCACAGTTTGTAAGTTCAAGCTCTGCGCTGGGCTCTGTGCTGACAGCTCAGAGCCTGGAGCCTGCTTCTGATTCTATGTCTCCCTCTCTCTCTCTGGCCCGCCTCCACTCACTCACACACTCTCTCTCTCTTGAAAATAAATAAACATTTAAAAAAATAAACAAAACACTATAGGTAACTTAAAAATGTGCTATGGCAATAACAGCAATAAAAACCAATGAATAAGTATGAAATGTTTAAGCACTAGTTTTTTTGAAAATAAGAAACAGGATTATAGTTGTTTTCAGATAGGTTCTCTTTATTCCAACAAAACAAACACTCTTATGTAGAAAAATTGAAATTTTACACAGATAATTGAAATCTGGTTTTCACTTGTGACTTAAGCAGTAACTGACTCCACGTTCTCAGGTGCAGTGAGGACAACTTGGTAACAGCACTGGGGGAAGAAGAAGACTTGGGAGCCTTTTGAGTCGTTCATTTAAATTCTGGGTTCCACACTTTGCCAGCTGTGTCATTTGAAGCATACTGTCTATCCACCGGGCCCATCCTTCAGGGCCGTTTTCCCTGTCTCTTCCTTTTATCTGCTCAGTTACCTCCAGGATGTTTGTTATTCCACTCCCTTCAGAGCTCAAAGTGGCCCCTACATTCCAATGTATGCCTCTTTCCTTGCAGAGTAAAGGAGAGGTACATACTCAAAGACCACTGATCAAATGTGAAAAGGGTAAAACAAAGAATTTAAAATAAAAATTAAAAAATTACTCAAAAAATCTAGATAACCTCGAAACCACCTTTAATAACCCACTGATAAAATCATCATTAGTTCTTACAAACTAATATTCATTAAATATGACGCTGTAGGCACTGGTTACATGCTTTATGTTATTAACTTGTTCAAAATTCACTGCCAACCTGTGAGACCGGTATTGGTGTCTCACTTTTAAGTGAAGCAATTTGGTCAAGGTCCCACAGTTAGGGATCATATGCAGATATGAAGTCTATTCATAATCTCTCACATTACATCAGATGGGAGAACAAAGTTTAGACTTGAAGCTGAAAGGGATCTTTCACCTTCCACTCTAAATTCGGATCTTGGAACTGCTCATCTAGGTATGTCTACAGAGACATCACAGATCTGAGTGTAAGTGAACCCACCCACCCAGGTACATGGATGAAAATGCAGGTCTGATGAATGGAGCAGGTCAGAGTCAGCACCCAGAGGGAAGACCTTCCCAGCAGAGGAGAACTCCCCTCCAGCTCTGCCTCTCTCCTAGAAAAAGAGGTATGAGAGCATCCAACCAAAAGGAGGGCAAGCAAATGAAGAAGGAAAACGCCAGAAGGCAGTTAGTAACAAAAGAATCAGCCAGATTGGCTCTTGTTTTGGAGGTACAATATTCTAGTCTGCTAGAAAAATTTGCTTGGACAAATTTCCAGCTCTGAGCAACACGATTAACTGCAGATATTTCCAAGAAATGAATGGAGGCGTGACAGAGGCGTGATGAGGTGGGAAAATCATTCATCCTTTACCAACCATTTCTTCTACCTTCTTCCTTTCAACATGCCTTTCTAACTTCAATTCCATCCTTATTCAGAAGACGAAGGTGGATGAAGATACTAAGGATCAAGATGAAACCCATCCAGCTTGGATTCAGTGCTTCATCCTTGCTACCATATCCCCACTAACCATCTAAAATCATCTGTCCCTTTGGGTTTTTGTTGCTCACGCTCTAAAATCATCACCCTACATCTATCCAGCTCCCCATATTCCCTGTCCATGCATCTTGGCTGCTGAGCGCCCATGAAACAATCTCAGAGTCGGTTGGCATCTATATAAAATTTATGGTCACCACCTTGGGCCAGGATTTATCGTCTCTGCATGGCTCCTTTTTTCTTTCCCTTCTGCGCTCTGCTTTCCTCTTACCTTCCCAGAACCCTGGAGATGTCTACTATGGAATCTTCTCCTCTACCTCTAGGGGCTCTCTACTGGCTCCTTTCCACAAGTGAGCAAATCTTACTTCCATCTTTGAACAAAAACACTCTTCTCTATTCCCTTTCTTCTTCCAGAAAGTCACATTTGCTCATTCTTTCTAAGTCAAATATCTCATTCCAATATTCCAATATTTCTTCTATTCTCACTACTTCAACTCATGTGCTCTCACTACAGTTAATTTGGCCTCAAGACCCATTTCACTAGATCTAGTAGACAGTACTTAGCCCTCTTTTTACCTGGCCTATTAGCAGTATTTCACCCAGTGGGCCAACTGCTTCCTTTTACAAAACACTCTTTCCTCAACAGAATCGAAGGCATGCCATTCCCATGTGCTACTTTTTAGCTTCCTCTATTAGTTCTTCCTTCTTTAACTGACCATTAATGCTGGCTTTTTTTCAGGCACCAGGTATTCCCAGGTGCTCTTCTTCATTGTTCCATATCCTTTTCTCCTTCATAACGCAAACCACTTTCACGTCTTCAATATGCACTTCTATGTTTATGACACAGATTTATATCGACAGTCCAGAGTTTTCTTCTTTACTCCAGAACCATACACCCATTTCAGCATTTTACTTACTCCATAGCTGTCCAGACCTCATTTGAAGAGAAAATGTAGTTTAATACTAAAATTACAAACTTCCGTACTTCCAAACCTGCATCTGATCAGGTTTTCATATTGGGTGTATTTCATATTTCATAAGCTCAAAATAGAAATCTAATAACCATGGTATACTCATTTCTTTTTCTACCCATCAATCACCCATCAATTTTCTTACAAATTCCTTCCTAAAGATTCTGAAATCTGTTTACTTTTTTCTTCGTTCCTCCAGCTGTTCTTCCAGGCCAATGTTCTATAATCTCTCTCCTGTGTTACCTCTTATCTACTTTCTCCACATCTATGTCACCCATTCAATTAATTTTTCCCATAATGGTCAGCGTAGTCATCCAAATATGATTTATAAGATTTATAGGTATGCCCATGAAATCAAATTCATACAGTTCAAAACCACAGAATGTTAAACTGAATCACTCTCCTTTGAAAATATAAGCCTAATAGTTTCACTTTCATGCTAGTAAGAAAAATAAAACACAAGTAGAAAGCCTTAGGGTGCATCAAGTCACTACCCTTCACAAGAACTCTGGGGGAGTCTGGGTGGCTCAGATGGTTAAGCATCCAACTCTTGGTTTCAGCTCAGGTCATGATCTTGTGATTCGTGAGATCAAGCTCCATGTGGGACTCTGCACTGACAGGGCAGAGCATGCTGGGGATTCTCTTTTTCCCTATCTCTCTGGCCCTCCCTCATTTGCACGCTCTCTCTCTCTCTCTCAAAATAAATAAACTCGACAAACTATCTACCATAGTAAGTACACCTTACTTATGTACCTGGAACACTCCATTGAACTTTTCCTCCTCAAGTATCTAAAATTTTCATTATTTTATCTCAGCTCACTATAGCACAGTACTTCCATTTGGGGGGCTTCTGTGACTTACACCAGGAGAGATGCCCTCTTTTATAATCCAATATGACTATAACTTTTTCTTTGTTGTACTTATTTGATGTAACTCTTGCCCTTTAAAGCACAAGCTGCCTCAAGGCAACTGTGTCTCTCTTAAGCATTAAGGTCATCATATAATGCCAGATACACATTAAGTATTCAAAGAACGCTGGTTGACTGAGCCCCTACAAGGAAGAGTAGGGGAGAGATTAGACTCAACTAATGCCATGTTAACTGCCAACATACTATGTGAGACATACTTCATGTAGGTTTTAAATAGAATATAATCTAGCCTTAGAAATCTATCATCCATTTAACTTTATTGGCAAAACAATTCAGTCATCTAAACTTAAGTTTGAACTACCCATCACGAGAATGGCACTATGTAAGGGCAAAATGCTATTACCATTGATGTTCATATAATGCATGCACGCTGAAAAGAGCTAGGTATAGATGCAATTGAATTATGATGCTAGCAAACAATCACAGAAAACATAACATGTTCAATTATGTTTTGATCACTTCACATATGTTAATCTAATCAACACTCATAACTACCTATGAAGTCGGTACTATTATTATTAGCTCCGTTTTATAGATGCAGAAACTGATAGTCAAAATGCTTAGTGATTTGCCTAGCTCATAAAGTGCCAATGCCAGGACTTAGGCCCAGATTATCCGGTTCCAGATTTAACGCTGTAGTGTGGGTACCCTCATTATAATATTAACCCAGTTAATATTCTTCCATAACTTAAGCAGAGTATATTCTTAAACCAAATAGTTGATAGTGAAGACTTATGTTATTTACCTCTGTCCTTTTATAATCCAGCCATAATATGAAAAGAATAAAGTTTAACACCTCCACTAGTGAGACATTTGATACAGAGAATAAATTTCTTATAATTTTTTTCTACCGTGTTGAATATTTTTCATTAGTCAGCTTAACATTACACTACTTTTTTATAAGACTGTTCATATGCACAAAGTACATCTGTATTATCCTAAAATTAATCCTTTATTCAATGTTCAGTGATGATAACTGCATATATTCACCCTGGGTAAAATTATGAATGAATTTAAAAGATAACTAAGTCAATCTACAATACCATTATGATTTTGCATTATCCAAACAATGAATATTATTTACTGAGCTAAACGTAAGTAAATTGAAATATATCCCAGATGTTATACAAATAAATGTACCTTGTTCCAGGATTTCGGAAATTACAACTGATAACTGACACAGGAATCCACAAATAGCAGATGGAATATAGGTATAAACAGAACTAAAACCTAGAATCATATACGAATGAATAGTATGTTATTAATATTGGAAATAGGGATTTATTTTTTTTAATACTTAATTTTTTGGAAATGGGGACTTTAAAAAAAACAGTACACAATGGGGTGAGAAAATCTGAGACCACTGTATGGCAGCTAGAGAATAAAGTCCCATGAGAAAGTCTAGATATAAAAGACAGTCCAACTTAAAGTATTCAAAGCATCCCCCCCAAATTCTGGCCATACTGTTAACTTCTACCTCTTTGACAACCAGTGTTACTGTCAAAGACTTAATTCTCTGTCCTGCTTTCAATCCCCCAATCCTGGACTCCTTTGCACCACCTGTCTCTACTTCTTCAAATCCCATACCCTTGAGTCCCCTTGAGATCGCACTGTGAATGCTTGGCTGGGACAAGGAAAGCCAATACTGCCAAACCCAATCCAAAGACGCTTTCTCTCTTTTGACTTCTCTGCAGAAAACAAAACACCACCAACAAAAGACACACTATTTTTCTTGAAACATTCACCTCCTCAGTTGCTTTCCCAGTCTTTCGTAGGTCCTCAACTACTACTTTTCTTTGTAACCATGCTCCAGCACTCGTCGAACCCTTGTACACTGCTGAGAATGCGAAATGGTGCAGCGGCTATGGAACACGGTACGTCAATTCCTCAAATATTAAAACTAGAACTACTGTAGGATCTAGCAATTTGACTCTAGACATCTATTCAAAAGAACTGCAATCAGGATCTCAAGGAGATATCAGCGCATCCCTGTGTACTTCAGCACCATTCACAACAGCCAAGACATGAAAACAACCTGATAGTCAATTGACAGATGATTGATAAAGAGAATGTGGTATACATGTACAATGAAGTATTATTCAGCCTTTATTAAAAAAAAAAAAAAAGGAAACCCTGACTTTTGCAACATGGATGAACCACAAGGACATTACAGTAAGTGCATAATACAGTCGCAGAAAGACAAATACTGCATACTTCCACTTACCTGGGTTATCTAAAATAGTCAAATTCCTAGGATCAAAGGCAAGAATCATGGTTTCCAGATTCTAGCAGGAGGGGAAATTGCAGCGGTACTAAGCCAGGCATAAAGTGTCAATTCAGCAAGACAAGTAACTTCTAGAGATCCTGTGTACAACACTACATCTATTATCAACAATACTATATTGGATACTTAAAAATTTATTGAGAATAGATCTCTTATTGTGTTCTTACAATAATAAAATAAAATTTAAAAACAAGAAAGATAAAAAGATTAGGTTTCCGAAGAAAAGGTTCCTTCTCCTATTTCTTTTGCAAACTATTAATGTCTCTGATAAAAACAACACCCAGGCACAGGATTGTTATGAACATGATACAATATGTATGTGAAAAGAACCCAGTGTAAAACACTTCATGCACATTTATTATTATTTTTTTTTTAACTTTTTTATTTATTTTTGAGACAGAGCATGAATGGGGGAGGGGCAGAGAGAGAGGGAGACACAGAATCGGAAGCAGGCTCCAGGCTCTGGGCCATCAGCCCAGAGCCCGACGCGGGGCTCGAACTCACGGACCGTGAGATGGTGACCTGAGCTGAAGCCGGACGCTTAACCGACTGAGCCACCCAGGCGCCCCTTCATGCACCTTTATAAACACTTGAGAGGTCCATAGAAAACATGGCAGATGAGGCAACAGAGTGATCAATCTCTCAAGAATGAGGAAGAATGTTTGAGCATTAATGATCTATTTGATTAGCAAGTGTTGTTCACTTTTATTCATTCTTTTAATTAAATCAGTTAACTTAAAAAATACCGCAGGGGGGCACCTGGGAGGCTCATTCGGTTAAGCATCCAACTCCTGATTTTGGCACAGGTCATGATCTCATGGTTCATGTGATGGAGCCCACATCGGCTGACGGTGCAGAGCCTGCTTGGGATTCTCTCTCCCCACTGCTCTCTGTCCCTCTCTCAAAATACATAGATAAACATTAAAAAATGTGCTGAGAACAGTATCTTGTACATATGGAGGCCTACATAGAATTTGCTAAGTATATACATTCATACATAAAACATTCATTAAATACCTACTACATTCAAGGTCAAGGATCTAAAGGTAAAACAAAGCTGTGATCTACTTTTGTTTTTGTTACTACATGCATTATGCCAAATTATTTCAAAGGTATACATATGGATGTAAGGATAATAAAATGTAGTTTGGGAATACTTTTAAATATTTACTACAGTTAGTTTATCCTCATGATTCATCTTTCAAAAATATTATTTTACTCACACTAATTAATTTTATTGTATTGTTTGATATTAAAAAACCAAAACAATCTTGCCCAAGCTGCTTCAAAAATTCCAGCATCACACAATAAATTTCTTGAAAGAGCGTAGCGTTTCTGCTGTTGTTGTTAGCTTTCTTCTAAAAACTTCTATAATTGAGTTTTAATGAAGGTAAAAAGTCAGGGTTTAGGGGCACCTGGGTGGCTCAATTGGTTAAGCCAACTGACTGACTTTGGCTCAGGTCATGATCTCATGCCTCACTGGTTCGAGCTCCGTGCTGGGCTCTGTGCTGACAGCTCGGAGCCTGGAGCCTGCTTCGGATTCTGTCTCCCTCTCTCTCTGCCCCTCCTCTGTCTGTGTCTCTCTCTCAAATATAAACATAAAACTTTTTTTTTTTTTAAGTCAGGGTTTAATTTACTATGGGATTCATATTTTCAACAGTTAATGTTTGGTCTATATGACAGCAGTTAACTGGTTAAAATTTTAAAGTTTAATGATCTATGCTAAGAGCTAACGTGTAGCCATTACAAAGGTAAAATAAACATTTTTAGTTGCAATCTAATGATGCAATGGTTATTAAACTGATCAAGGAAGAGAGTAAAATAATGGCTCACCCCCATATTGTTGCTGGAATGCTCTGCCGCCTAACAGATAAATCACATTATTTACCTCCTCAAAAAAAAAAAAAAAAAAAAAAAAAAATCCCTCAAAGGCCCTTAATGCCTGTAGGATAAAATACAAAATCTTTTGTTTCAAGTCCTTAATCATCTTTATCTTCAGAAACACTGCCCACTACAGGCACCTGGCAAAACAGCTATCCAAACTATGTTGCATTTCCCCAAACCCATGTTCTCCCCCTCCTCCAAATCTCTGCATGTGTCTCCTTATGCTGAAATGGGCCAACAAAAGTCTGTCTACTTATCAGCTTCTAGGGCACCTGGGTGGCTCAGTCAGTTGAGCGTCCAACTCTTGATTTTAGTTCAAATCATGATCCAAGGGTTGAGGGCTCGAGCCCTGCATCAAGCTCTGTGCTAAGCATGGAGCCTGCTTGAGACTCTCTCTCTTCCTCTCCCTCTGCCCCTCTCCCCTGAGCGCTCTCTCTCTCAAGTAAAAAAAAAAAAAAAAAAAAAAGAAAGAACTTTCTAACTTTGTTATCTAGCAAAATACTCATAAGTGTTTAATGCTTATAGTATATAGAGAAATTGTAATTATGTAATTAAATGGCAACATGGTCATATACTTAAGGTAAACAGATTTCCATATTGCTTATCTTAGAGTAAAAGATGTTCAGGATGGACAGATGGGTATGCATATAAAAAGCAACACTTTGCTCTGAGAGTCTCTGAGCCATCATGGTTTACTAGCCAAAAAGCCCACCCACCACCACCACCGACAAAGCCTTGAGAATTTTTTCATGACTGGCTATGAACTATCAAGATCTACAAAGAAAAATAAATTACTCTGCCTAACATTACTACCATCAGCTACTACAGTATTAGACCTTAGCGCTTTATTTACAGAACTCACTACTGACAAATGAAAGATTGCGAAATGAGTATACAAATGCCTTTTCAAGAATAGATCTTGAAAGCTGCTTTTATAAAAATGCATCTGACTGATTATTATAATGCAGTATGCTGACAGTCAAGAGGCACAGTAACACACTTCTTGTAGACTTCTAATGGAGTTAATCTTGGGTAGCATGAAAGCTACGGTGCTTTAGGAAGCTTGGGATCATTCTCTCCAAGTGGTCTTGCAGTTTGAAGAATAACAGGATATGTGTACAGCATTCCCAATTTAAAAGGGACATAGTGCTTTAAAACATGCTAATCTGAAAAGGCAAGGTTAGTAGATATTTTTGGAGAGGTGTAATGCTATGAACACATCCATGGAGGTTAAACCTTGTTATTCTGAAATCGTAATCTGCTGAACACTTTAAGCAGGGTGTTGACCCCCTAACAGAAATTCAAAAAATTTAAGGAAAACTTTAGTAAAGTTATATACACATTTCTAAGGAGAGATTGAGAGATATTTTTTTTTTAATCACAAAATGCTGGGGTTTATGCTTTAAAAACTTTTATGAAGTCTTATTTTCCTCAATAGCAATATATTTTCAAATTTCTTTCCCATGTTTTTTTTCACTGAAAACCCTTTATACCTCCCTGATTTTAATCTAAGGACTGTTACCCACCATCTGAAGTACCCAAATGATGACAGTTCTCACACTTCCTACTACTGTCACCAAGAATTCTTTTATTGTGCAGTTTGAGGCTGATGCTAATACAACTGAGAAAAAGTCATCATAATTCTAATAAAATAAAACCACCCCAACCATCTTTTATTAAGTCACGCTGCGCAAAGGCAATCTGCATACAGACCCAAGCACAACAGGATGTAATTGATGTAGCCCCGCGGGCTGTTCCAGTAAAGAGCACTGCTCTCCGTCCTTGTGATCACCAATACAGCAAATGTTGATGCACGTGGCTCACCAGGCAAAACAGCTAATCCTGGTTCAGCTTGACAAGCCATGAATTGTCAGTAATGAGCATAAGCTTTCAAAGTCTAAAAAAATGATGACAGCTTCATCCTCTTATGTAGGAAGCTTTTGCAGAAAGACGAGCATGAACGAAGAAACAGCATGATGAAAGGCAAGTCTAAACTGTAGTCTCTGGAAGCCTCATAACTCCATGGCTTAATCGTTTATTTTACATTCCTAGGGACACACACACGTGTTGCCAGCTCTATAAAATAGAGCCAGGGGAGCCCCAGAAAGGCGGAGTGGCTTCTCGAACTCAATAAGCAGGGTGAAAGTATAATTTAACAAATCAATAGTCAAAGTTTTAAAGATTTTCAAGATTCAAGAGCATACCTATGTATGGGAAGACAAGTGCTAACTGCAGGTAATAATGCCAATGTCAGAAGACGACCACACCCCTTCATCTGGCCAATGTTTCCCATTGCTTCAGAACTCACTCCCAAGTACCAGGATAGTGAGGGGACCGGAAGCAAAGAAATCTAATCAGGTTTCTATTTGCAACATAGACTCTCAAAATGAAGAAGTCAGAAAAAATTCACATAGTATGAGCAAGAAAGCATTTATATGTGCCTCTTAATTATTAGATATAAATGTGTCATGCTGACAATAGGTTACTATCTATTTCACCTGAAGAAGACGGGCTTACTATAGTCTCCATGGAAGTGACAGATGATCGTTGCATCCTTTAAAATCCTGCTTTCCTGGAAAAGACCTCTCTGACCTCAGCCGTAGCAATCTCTTACTCGGCACATCCCCAAAGGCAAGGGAATTAAAAGCAAAAGTGAATTACTGGGACCTTATGAAGATAAAAAGCTTCTGCACAGCAAAGGAAACAACCAACAAAACTAAAAGGCAACCAACGGAATGGGAAAAGATATTTGCAAATGACACATCGGACAAAGGGCTAGTATCCAAAATCTATAAAGAGCTCATCAAACTCCACACCCGAAAAACAAATAACCCAGTGAAGAAATGGGCAGAAAACATGAATAGACACTTCTCTAAAGAAGACATCCGGATGGCCAACAGGCACATGAAAAGATGTTCAACGTCGCTCCTTATCAGGGAAATACAAATCAAAACCACACTCAGATACCACCTCACGCCAGTCAGAGTGGCCAAAATGAAGAAATCAGGAGACTATAGATGCTGGAGAGGATGTGGAGAAACAGGAACCCTCTTGCACTGTTGGTGGGAATGCAAATTGGTGCAGCCGCTCTGGAAAGCAGTGTGGAGGTTCCTCAGAAAATTAAAAATAGACCTACCCTATGACCCAGCAATAGCACTGCTAGGAATTTATCCAAGGGATACAGGAGTACTGATGCATAGGGGCACCTGTACCCCAATGTTTATAGCGGCACTCTCAACAATAGCCAAATTATGGAAAGAGCCTAAATGTCCATCAACTGATGAATGGATAAAGAAATTGTGGTTTATATACACAATGGAATACTACGTGGCAATGAGAAAAAATGAAATATGGCCTTTTGTAGCAACATGGATGGAACTGGAGAGTGTGATGCTAAGTGAAATAAGCCATACAGAGAAAGACAGATACCATATGGTTTCACTCTTATGTGGATCCTGAGAAACATAACAGAAACCCATGGGGGAGGGGAAGGAAAAAAAAAAAAAAAAAGAGGTTAGAGTGGGAGAGAGCCAAAGCATAGGAGACTGTTAAAGACTGAGAACAAACTGAGGGTTGATGGGGGGTGGGAGGGAGGGTAGGGTGGGAGGGAGGGCAGGGTGGGTGATGGGTATTGAGGAGGGCACCTTTTGGGATGAGCACTGGGTGTTGTATGGAAACCAATTTGACAGTAAATTTCATATATTAAAAAATAAAAAAAAAAAAAAAAAAAAAAATAAACACAAAAAAAAAAAAAATAAAAAAAAAAAAATAAAAAAAAATAAAATCCTGCTTTCCTAACCTCTGATTCAGTACTCTGTTTCTTCCTCTAGGGGTCAGCACACTAGTGCCGTCCAAGAACGCTGTTTTGAACATGTTTTTGTGAAACTAAGTATCTTCAACACAAATAAGGAAAGAAAAGTATAGAGGTGCCAAGGAATCTTTACCTAGTCTATCTTTTTTAAATAACCACATTCAGAAACCTCTCTCTGGACAACATGAGTCAGTTTAGGAATTATCAGAACCTGCAATTCAGAAAGATAACCAAATCATCAATCACTTACCCAAATATTCTATCATCAGTACTCTACAGTTGATAAATCAGAAATCGTGCCAAAACGTATTTTTAACCAGGTACCTTAAAGTATTCAGATTTTCAATAATATGCTTTCAACAAATAAACTGCATCCCCAAAATCCCAGCTTTAGTCTAACGCATTAGCCCATTAGCCATAAAAGCAATTTACCTGCTGAACAATGCAGTCAGCTTCTGTAAAGAATGTACTTTCTAGGCCAAATATGATCTTTGCCACAGTTAAATAAACACCTGGCGTAGTGAAATTATTAATAATTCTCTTGGTGGTCTCTGTGTTTATTTCTCTGCCTGTTACATACCCATCTCTTTTGACTATTGTTCAAGAGTCATTCCATGCATCAGGGACACCATAATGCTCCTGGGTTATGTGCATTGCGGCTGATGCATTTTAGAAAACCACCAGTTTATCCCCAACAAGAGAAGTCTGGAGAACCAATGTATGGTTTTACAAGTTCTGTGGCTTAATTTACATAGAAAAAAATTGCTCCAAGAACCTGAATAGTTTTTACAAAAAGCCTTTTTGGTTTTTAGAACCAAACAGATACTTGTGATAAAAACAACTTGTCTGGATACTCCCTGAGGTACAATGTATTTTCTATCCTTAAATGGATTATTTATGGGTACTATAAAAGTGCAATGCTGGAAACAAAATTAAGTAAGATCATGAATTCTGGGAATGTGGGTTTTTTTGTTTCAATTCACTTGAAAAAATTAACTTGAAATCAACGAGGTACTGTTTTAAGAATTTTGTAGCATATAATTAAGTGATGAGCTCCAGTGCTTTTCAATGAAATAACAAAAGCAAAAGCACTGTTTCAAAGTATTTTAGGAATAGTGTAATTAACTCAGTATATTATAAAAACAGATCTTTTTCAAAATGTTCAACAATTATGACTTTGAAAAATAATATGCTGATGTTTTCAAAGTTAAGCTTTAACTGTACCCCCTTTTAATAAATTTTAAGTTTAAAATATTGAAGAAGCACTACTTCCAGATGAAGAATAGGACAAAAACCTAAACTAGTTCATTCTTCAATTGGCCTGCAGTGCCATAGTGACTTTGTGATGTATTTTTCAAAAGACTTTTCAAATCACTACTAGATGGTTTTAGGAACTCAGTCCATGCCCTGGAACCCCTCTGTCAGAAGATATCAAAGCTGATTCAGCTTGCATCTCTGGATCATTTTTCCTATAGTCCACAGCAGTTTTGACCTGGAAAATTCTGTGGTAGTATTTGTCACAACATGTAAGTATTTTACATTTAAAGATGCTTATTGGTGAAGGTTAGATCAATCGTGCCAAGTATTCAATGCATTGCAGCTTTCCTCCTCATATGTTACTTACCTAGAAAACTCTGCATTTCTATCAAGCAGCTGACTTTTTATTTCATTAGAATAGTGAGGTTACATTTTAGAATAATGAATACTGATCAAGCAAGATTTGTCTGGTCTATAAAAATGATCTAACTTTCTGTGCAGGGAGATATATTGGGGTTATGTGCTCACATTTTTTTCCTGATAGAAAATATGATCAAAGAAGTTTGGAGAGCCCTGGAGAGTTTTGAATTCTAACTTCTTACAGAGCAAAATCTCATTTATTTGATTGTACAAAGCTAGCTGATGTTCTCAGATGCAAAGAATAGAAGAACTCTGGGTATTTTAATCAGGTAGGAAATTTTCCAGAAGACTGTATGACCAAAGTCATAAACTAGTAAGAACAAAGATATTCAAATTTAGTAAAAAAAAAAAAAAAAAAAATCAAATCGGACATCCGTGTCTGGTGAGAAGCTCTTCACCGCTGATCACTGAGAAGCAAAAGAGGCTGTAAGACACCACTGGGTTTGCTGTCAATCATCTGTTGGTGATTCCACAGCCACCACCGTTGTAGAATGAACTCTTACCTGTACCTCCTCCTTAACATCTGGTCTCAACTCAAAATACCAGGTATAAATATCTGACAGGCTGCAAATAATGCTTGTGTTCACCTCTGGTTACTAAATTTCAATAAAGTCAGTGTTTGGACCTTTCCACTTCTGTTTTGTAAAGTGTAGCAGTCGGGAGGAGCTAGATTATGCTCTAACAGCAAACATTCTCAAAATCTCAGTGATTTAAAAAAAAATCTTTACTCTTCCCTCTCTTTATGTGCCCCACTTTTCACTGGCTGAGGACTCTGCTGCATATTGCGTTCACCTAAATGAAGAGAGCCATGCAGGTTCAAAACTCTTGTCATAATAACATTATGAGGTTATCTGTCTGTACTTTGTTTCATTTTGATGATATGGCAACTCATCTTTAACAATAATTGCAATCATATATTGATGACAATACCCCATAATAGTAATTAAAATAGTATATTAATGATAATAACACCTCTTATGGCAACTTACCATTACAAATTAGACTCATAGAAGTGATCTCATTTGATTATTGTATTTTTGAAAGATAAATATTAATAGCTACCCACCACACACACACACACACACACGCACGCGCGCACACATGCACACACACACACCTTAAAGGTAAGGGGACCAAGATACTTTTAAGTTCAAGCTATAGCGAACTATTTTTTTTTTTTTTTTGCATTTTGTTCGTATCTCCACAATATTTTTAATGCTCTTCCTCTTTCTGGGAATTCACTTCTCCCTTTTCAAGCCTGGATTTTCTGGTAACGACCTAAGTATAGTTTAAATTTTAGCTCACAAGTCATTACCTTTCTTTGGGTTATTTGTTTTCTTATTTTTGAGTCTGTGAATTCTTTATACATTCTGGATACAAGTTCATTATTAGGTATAAGATTTGTATATATTTTCTCCTAGTCTGTGGCTTGTGTTTTCATTCTCTTAATAGTATCATTCAAACACCAGAAGTTTTAAAATCTGATAAAGTCCAATGTTTCAATCCGGTTTTTTAGGGTTGTGTTCTTAGTTTTATATCTAAGAAATGTTTGCATTCAGTCTTTTGCCAGTAAATGTGATGTTTATTTGTTTTTTGTTTTTTTGTTTTTTTATAGACTGCATTCATCAGACTGAGGAAGTTCCCTCAGCTGCTTAGTTTTGTGAAGGTTTTTATCAGGAAAGGATGTTGGATTTTGTCAAATGCTTTTTCTGTGAGTACAGAGATGAGCATATGGTTTTCCTTTTTAGTTTGTTACTATGATGAATTACATTATTTGATTTGGGGGTGATGGTGGTGGCTTAAAACAACATAAACTTATTATGTTCCAGCCTGTAAGTCTGAAGCCCAGTGAGCTTCAAGTCTCTCAGGATCAAAATCAAGGTGTCAGCCGAGCTGAATTCCATTCTGGAGGCACTAGGGAAGAATGTACTTCCAGGCTTATTCAAGGTGTTGGCAGAATTCAGTTACATGCGTTTCTAGGACTGAGGTCTTCATTTCCTTGTTCTGTGACCTGGGGGCTACACTGGCCCCTGAGGCCCCTCTCTGGACCTTGCACATGGGGTCCTACACCTTGGAACCAGCAATGGCACGCCAATTCCTTCCCATGTCTGCACATCTCTCTGCTTACTCTTTTGCTGGGCCTCATTTTTCCTTTTGCACTCACATTCTCTTACTAATTAATGTCCTAATTAATGCACAGTGGGGTGTGTATATATATATATATATATATATATATATATACACACACACACATATATATATATACCCACACACATATTTATACATATATGTCATCATATATTATGCAATATATAATCATATGATAATTATATAACACATTATAATGTAATATATAATATATATTCATTCCAGGGTAATACGCACACACACACGTACATGCACACTAGGACATAAATATGTAAAGGGTTTATTTTGCTATTTAAAATGATTTAATACACGTTAAAAATTTTCTGTTTCAAGTTCTAATAGAGTAAATATAGATATAACATATAGATAACATATACATGTAACCAACATACACCAACTCTTTTTACAATCCTCAAAAAATTGTAATAGCATACATAAAGGGGACCTGAGACAAAAATACAGTTGAAGGGGCACATGGGTGGCTCAGTCAGTTAAGCATTTGACTGTTGATTTTGGTTCAGGTCATGATCTCATGGTCATGAGATTAAGCCCTGTTGTGGAGCTGGCTTAAGATTCTCTCTTCCTCTCCCCCTGCCCCTCCCCCACTTGTTCTCGCTCGCTCGCTCGCTCTCTCTCACTCACTCAAATAAAAATAAAAATAAAAATATACAATTTCAAAGGTGAAGAAGAGCTCTATTAAGTCTTTTTTTTTTTATTTTTTAATGTTTATTTATTCTTGAGACAGAGACAGAGCGTGAACAGGGGAGGGGCAGAGAGAGAGAGGGAGACACAGAATCTGAAACAGGCTCCAGGTTCTGAGCTGTCAGCACAGAGCCCGACACGGGACTCGAACCCACAAACTGTGAGATCATGACCTGAGCCGAAGTCGGATGCCCAACCGACTGAGCCACCCAGGCGCCCCAAAGAAGGGCTCTATTAAGTCTTATACCAGCAATGAGATGATCAGAATCTGGCTCCGAATACCCCATCAATGCTGCTCATATCTGGCCAGAAGAAGTAATGGACCCATCCCACCCAAAGGCAGCTAGGAAATTCTATCCTGTAATGCAGAGAGCTGGAAATACTAAGAGAACCACCACATGGCCATCACACAAGGCACACCCTACCTCCACCAAGACTCACTCCTTACCTCAAAGGAAAAGTATACAAGAGGCTGGGAAGCTAAAGCGATAACAAAACCACACCACATATTCTGCGAGTTCATCTAATGTGCTTCGCTGCAAAAAATGCTACCTTTCAGTTCCTCCAGTTAAAACAAAGTACTCGCAACTGTGTGCATACAAGAGCCGTCATGATGTCGCTCACTCACACAAGCTCGTATCTCTCAATTATTTTGGTCCGTATAGGTGATAAATTTCAGATTATCCTCTTAAACATTTAAATTTTTATATTTCTAGGGGCGCCTGGGTGGCTCAGTCGGTTGAGTGTCCGACTTTGGCTGAGGTCATGATCTCACGGTCTGTGAGCTCGAGCCCCGCTGTGCTGACAGCTCGGAGCCTGGAGCCTGTTTAGGATTCTGTGTCTCCCTCTCTCTCTGCCCCTCCCCCGTTCATGCTCTGTCTCTCTCTGTCTCAAAAATAAATAAATGTCAAATTTTTTTTTAAATTTTTATATTTCTAGATTATTACTGGTATTAATCCATCTCAATATCTGTTAAGGAGAGACTGGAATGTAGGATACTTGTAAATAGTTCTCAACAAGTCAGTGTCTGAGAACTCAAGAACAGATTTTTGATATTATGTTTAAAAATGGAAAAATGAGATCTGTGCATCATGCTTCTAGATGCTTCAATTGCAGATTCATCATGATACATATTTCAATAAAACTGAATTCAATTTGTAGAACATGGAATGTTTTTTAATGAAGTATTCTGAGTTCTTTATGTTTGAGATGGTTTATAAACATACATGTTGCTTAACACAAATACAACCCTTTATCAGAGAAATAGGTTTGGCATAAATAATATTTATGTATCAAATGAAGTCATAAACATTATATTATTGAGGTTAATGAAGAATATCACCTGTGAAAATTTATCAATTCCTTTTGTCACTTCTCTTGACTCTTTTTAATTGGCTAGTTTCAACTGGCTATGTGTGGAAAAAATCAGAAAATTCAGCTTAATACAATTTTATTCAGAAAGACCCAACATGCTTTGAGTTAAGCTCAACTTACTCTCCTATGAGTCAAATGTGTGAGCTTTCATACACTTACACATACATCATATACATTATAGCATTGATGTGGAGAGAGGTGAAAATACTTTTCTGGTTAATTATTTTACTTCCTGGATTTTGACTATGTTTACAAAGCTGAAATTAAGCAATAAGTGTTTCAGGTAAATTAGATTTTACTAAACTTGGGAAGATCTGTTACCCAATTGTGACCAAAAGTTCACACAAAAGAACACACAAACAGATACACAGTAATAAGCAAAACTTGCAGAAGGAACATGAAGAAATTATATGGTTTTATTTCTGCTAAGATGAAAACTGTTCATTTGTTCTCTTGCTCTACAAAAAGAACATTTATTTCACAAGCATGATGTAATAACAAGAATCATAAAAATTATAATCTGGGATCTCAAAAATATTTTTTTGAGAGAGAGAGAGGGGAGGGGCACAAGTGAGACACAGAAAGAGAGAGAATCCCAGGAGGGGCAGAGAGGGGTGGGGGAGTGAGAGAGAGGCAGGTCTTACCCGAAGCAGGGCTCATGATCATCCCACATGGGGCATGAACTCGCCCAATGTGGTATTCGAACTCAAGAACCATGAGTTTATGACCTGAGCTGAAGTCAGATTCTTAAGGACTGAGCCACACAGGTGCCCAGGGATCCTGAATTTTAACTCAGTAGTTCCTAGTGTCCCTGGCCTATGCTGATGGGCTTGCAAACACTTTCTCATTTAATGCTTTTTCAGATCCTAAAGGGTAAGTGAAATCGTTGTCTCTGTCTCAACACAAGAGAGTTGAGGCTTAGCGAGTTACAGTCCAGAAATGACTGCAAAGCCTGTTTGATTAACTGCTCACTGTGCTCTACTGTCTTTCCATTAATGTGTGCCAGGCTCTGTGACCTTGGTCAAGTTATATAACACCTGTGAACCTCACTGATTCATTCACCCTTCCATCAATCCATTCATCAATTTCTTCCTAAATTCACTCAATAAATATTTACTGAGTGCCTACAAAGAGCCGCTCACTGAACAAGGACTCATCTGTTAAAAAAAATAAAAAGTTTGAAATGTCTGCTTTAAGGATCTGATGAAAAATTATAAGAGGATTTATATTCTTTTTTGTAGCTTCATATGCATATCTTTTAATTTTTTTATTTTTATTTTTATTTTTTTTAATTTACATCCAAATTAGTTAGCATATGAAGAGGATTTATATTCTAAAATGCCAGTTGGGCTACAGTTACTTCTGATAAAAGTGGTCATGGATTGAAGGTCATGATTGTGCATATTCCATATGATCTGTCACCCTTGTCCAGACCAGGGACTACTGTCCCCCAAACAACTCCTGACCCTGGGCAATGCACCGATCTGACACAAAAACTCTCCTCAGTGGGCATCCTCTATCTTGGAGAGTGACTCAATCAATCAAATCCGGTATCAGAGAGTCAGAATGTGGTCCAAAAAAAAGATACTCAGAAAAGTAGGAGGAGCAGAGGCAGACAGGCTAGCACAATGACTGGAAAGACGTTGCAATCTAAACCACATTCCAGTGTTAGCAGACGCCTAGCTTATACCCATGAATGGACTTTCTTGCTCTCATGGCCAGAATTTGTCTCAGCCCTTAAGATCTTCCATGCCATACAGTAACATATTCTAAGTCACTTTCAAAACTATAAAGTACATACCTATGAAACATCACCACCATGATAACTACCAACAAGTGCCGCTGCTTGACCCAAGTTCATTAAATAACAGAAAATTTAAACTTTTGGCTAGGATTTACTGGGTTCCTTAAGTGGCTGTATTCCAGGGCCATCTTTCAACACTTGCTTTCTAAAACAACATTGAGCTCTCTTCTAGGTTTGCTTTAACCCATTTATCAGCCAACAACTCTAAACCAATTGCTGAAAAATATCCTTAGTGACACTGTCAATATTATTGTTCAGATACATTTGAAGATAGATTTTTAAATACCATTTTTAGTCATCTCTACAGAGATGAGATATTCATGAGTTATCTCAGTTATTCATGAGAAATAAACTAGTTTTAAGTATACATTTAGAGTTTTAACAAATGTATACAGTCATGTAACCACTGAACCTATCATTGTGCCGAATTATTTCATCACCCTGAAAGGCTCCCTCATGACCATTTGCAATCAATCCTTCCTCTGACCCTTGACCCCTGAAAACCACTGATCTACTTCCATCATTATAATTTTGCCTCCCCTGCAATATACTATAAATGAAACTGCAGTGTGGGATCTTTTCTGTCGATCTTCTTTCACTTAGCATCATGCTTTAGAGAGTTGTTATATGTATCACTAATTTGGTCCTTTTTATCACAGAGTAGTGGCATTCCATTGCATATGTGTCCATCTTTGTTTAACCACACTAATAGCTGATGTACGCTGAGTTCTTACATATTGTTTGGCTAATATTAAAATGCTTCTCTGAATACCTGCATGGACAAAAATTTCATTTGTCTCGGAAACATATCCAAGAGTAGAAGCTATATGCATATTGCAACCTTCATATACCCACTTAGTTTGAATGTTTTTCTCAACAATTCCTCTAGGTCTTCTATAAAAACAATGTTAGCTTGTTTCTTCTTTTCCAAGCCGCATGATTTTTTTTTAGATGTATTGGACTGGCTAGGATATGCTAAATAATGTCAAATAAGAGTGGGGATGTCATACTTGCTTCGCTACTGAACTCAGAGGTAAAGCATTTTACAATATTGGAGGACATTAACCATAGGTTTTCTAATGATACCCTTTACCAGTTTGCAAAAGTTCCCTTCTTTTCTAGATTGTTGAAAGGTTTTTATCATGAATGAGTCCTAAATTTTGTCAAATGCTTTCTTTTTCAAAAAATATCTCTTAATATGTTGGATTGCAGGGATTGATTTTTCAAATGTTAAAGCACCCTTGCATTACCAGGAAAAGCAGTTGGTTGTGATGTATTATTAGCCTTTTTACTTGTTGCTCAATTAATTCACTAAATTTTTGAAAAGGAATTTTGTATCTCCGTACACAGGAGACACTAGTTTGCAGTTTTCTTTCTTTTCTCCTTCTCCTTCTTCTTCTCTGGTAGTGAATTTTTTCCCCAATTTTGAACAGGCTTCATTTTTTAGAGCAATTTTTAGGTTCACAGCAAAACAGAGCATAGACACAGAGATTCTCCAGGTACCTCTTGCCCTCACACATACACAGTTTTCAGTGTTACCTCACTCTACAAGACCTGGAAATGACATCTAAAATTACACACTGACTTCATTGGCTTGATACACTGTTCTCCTTTGCTCTCAATCTAAGGTTGACCTCAAGGGCCCTTGGTGACAGTGAATTGGTTTCTGCTCCCCATTCCTCTATTCTCTGATGTGGAACGTTGGCTATTGTCCTTAAAGGGCAGAAATGGTGTCTATTACTTTAAGCAACCAAGCTTGCATGGGATCCCTATATGCTGTCAGCAACATCCTGGAAGTCTGCTCTACCCACTTGGATTTGAACCCTGCTGTAGTAGAGAACTCACTCACAAGCTGCTGTCACATTTTAAAGTGCTGCTGTGGTTGGAAAGTTCTTCCGTGGAAAACCATAAATCCAGAGAGGCTGAATAAGGAGTTTCTGATCAGGTTACTATGTGCCATCAGCACCCAAATACAGGAGATCTGATTTCAAGTGAAATGAGAGCTCTTTATTTGCCTTTTATGGATCCGTTAATGCAAGTCTGCCTGGCAGGGGAGAACAGGGCTCATGGTTCTTAGTGTAGAAGACTAATAATACCTCTTAATATATAGAGAAGTAAATATTTCCATCATTTCAGGCAAGTACCTATGCTTCTACATCATTAGAGATTTTTTAAATTTCCATTTTAAATTTCTTAATAGATACATTCACTTTCAGTGGGCTTCTTCAAATGGCACCTAAGAGACTATAAATTATTCATGTACTTACTGTAAATTAAAATTTGATCATTTTTTTTCCATTTGAGAATGATTTAGACATTTTAAAAACTGCTTAAAGCAAAGACTTGGCATTTTGTTCAAGATATGTTAATATGTTCAGGGGCACCTGGGTGGCTCAGTTGGTTAAGTATCTGACTCTTGATTTTGGCTCAGGTCATGATCTCACGATTTATGAGTTCAAGTCCAGCATCGGGCTCCATGCTGACAGCTGGGAGCTTGCTTGGGATCCTGTCTCTCCCTCTCTCTGTCCACCTTCCCTCTCAAAATTAATAAATAAGCTTTAAAAAATGTTTAAAAAAAGATACATTAATATGTTCATTTGTTCCTTCCTGCCCTTTTTCCTTCATCCAGTCATTTAATGTATATTTCTTAGTAGTTAAAAACATAGGATACAGTACTCAATAGTCTTTCCCCTTATGGAGCTTACGGTCAAGGGAAGAACACAGTATATAAACAGAAAAGATCTCTTAAGTTGGCTAAAATGGAAGAAAATTATTTGGAGAGTTTCTCCCTCCTCACATACTTTGTAGAAAAACTGATGCAAAGGCAGGAAGTCTTTCCTATCACTTCAGCTTAAAAAGTCAAATTGACATTCTGAATAACTGAATAATGAATCGAAATTCCAAATTTTGAAGTCACACTTTCTACCACAGAAGTATCTCATGTTAAAAAACTACAGAATGACAGCTCTCAAAGAGTCCTTCTGGAACCTCAGGGGGTCAGTGAGATACTTCTCAGCAGGTCCCCAGTTCACAATTATCTTCGCAGAAATTTTAAGATGCCATGGCTTTTTCAGTCTCAATCTCTCAAAAGTATACAGCTGAGCTTCCAGAAGGCTACATGTGGTGTACAATCACAACAGTTTGGATACAGAAGTAGATAGAAGAATCTAGGTGTCTTCTAAAAAGCCAGGCACTTAGGGAGACTGGCAAAAAAGTGAAGCAATGTTTTCCTCATTATGTTTTTTGTTTTGAAAAGTATATTCTTTGTATGAATATATGTTATATTAACATGAATGGGTCTATTGCTTTAAAATAACTTACAAAGTAAGTATATTACATTTAAAAAATTTTTTTTAGTATTTATTTTTGAGACAGAGAGAGACAGAACATGAGCAGAGGAGGGGAGAGAGAGAGAGAGGGAGACACAGAATCCGAAGCTGGCTCCAGGCTCTGAGCTGCCAGCACAGAGCCCGACGTGGGGCTCGAAGACATCAACTGTGAGATCATGATCTGAGCTGAAGTCGGATACCCAACCGACTGAGCCACCCAGGTGCCCCTAGTATATTACATTTTTTATTTATTTATTTTTTTTTATTTTTGAGAGAGAGCGAGAGAGAGTGAGCATGGGAGGGGCAGAGAGAGAGAGAGAGAGACAGAGAATCCCAAGCACAGTCAGTGAGGAGCTCAGTGTGGTGTTTGAACTCACAAACCATGAGATTATGACCTGAGCTGAAATCAGGAGTCAGATGCTTAATCAACTGAGCCACCCAGGTGCCCCTAATTTTAACTTAGAATATCACATATACATATATTATATATAATATCCACATAATGACAAGCTTTTTGTGGTTCTCAATAAGTTCTAAGAGTTTAAAGGGATCCTGAGACCTAACAGTTGGAGGCAGTGATGTTGAATATGAAAAACAACATGTGTGACCTTGTAACCCTTGCCACTGTCACATGCCTGCCTCTGAAATTTACAAAGTATAAAATTAACCTCTAAAATTAGACCCTTTTACAATGGTTACAACGTACATGGTGTTGTAATGACCGAGGCATTCAAAATATGAAAATGTAAAATCATGGAATTTTAAGACCCCTAGAGGATCTCAGAATTCAACATTTTCATTTTACTGATAAGGAAGCCAAGGCCAAGACTGATTAGGTGGATTGTCATAAATTATATAGTGAGTTAGTACAAAACTCAATCTAGAACCTGGTTCTACCAACCCTTGCTCTGCAGTGTTATAACTTACGTAAAATACTCCTTGATTCAAAATAAACTGAATCATCATATTAAAATATTTTCAAAGTGTAAATATTTTTCAGGTCTCTATATTCCAGGGAAAAGAAAATCGGTTAAGAAAAAAAGTAGGCAAAGCTGTACATGTTCATTGTTTCAGGATCTGCATACTTTAGTTATTCATTAGTCTTCTGGGTACATTTTCTACCATAACACACAATAAGGGACAACAGAACTTGAACAACAAACTCCTCAAAAGGACTGATGATGCCAGTCTTCCTTCAACAATTATACAACATGGTGAGCAATGTAAAAATCGTCCATGTCCTCAAGGTAAAAATTATGGAAATCACACTATTTGTGACTAATTGTTTAATATCCACTTCTACACGTACACACTAGCCCTATCACAATTCATGTTTCTCCACGTATTCCTGCTCCATTCTTCCTAACTAGAACATTAATGACGCTATAAAAAAAATAACAATAGAAAGGGATAAATCTCAAATGTGACAACAGCATATTGATGTCTGAGATGTTAATGGATTTCAACTCTGTGGCTTATTGACACTTGTGGTATTCAGATCTGGCAGAAAAGTGATCCATGTATAGAGTGAACATAAACTCTGAATTTGTAGTGTCAGCTAAGAAACCATACAACAATTTCTTCAAGGCCTTAATCCACACAAATTCAGGAACAACTGAAGCTGTGTTTCCCATCTACTGGCTATGGAAGGAACAGGAAGAGGAGGGATGACACTAAGGACAAAGAGGATGTAAGAAGAGTAGGAAGAAGGGGAAGGGGGGAGAGGAGTGACGTGGAAAAAGGTGGAAGGTAGGGCAGGAAGGGAACTGGTAGGAAAGGGTTAGGAGATCTCAGCCAGCCAAAGATTTGATTTACCAGTTGGAGGGTCAGCAGGGCACCATTGTGTCTCAGGCAATGAAAAGGGCTGAACTTCTTGAAGAGGCTAATTCAATGCCAAAGAACAGAGAAATGGTGATCTAGATCAAAAGTCCACAAACACAGGAGAGTTAAGGTAAAAACTGAAAGCAACAAATTAAAAGCACAATTTCAGTTCCTTTATTCAGTAAGCAACCTTTATTTTCAAGCAGATAATAAGCAGGTTAGCAAAGTAAAAGTTGCTGAAGGCACCTGAGTGCCTACAGTGCAAGAGTGCATGATGGCCACTGAAGTCCTCATACTTTCAAGGGGCTCAGTGGCCAGAGAGGCAGAAAGTGGGGGTGTGCCTGCCACACTCCTCCGATGCTCCTTTCTAAGCGGGGTGGTTGGAATTGTGGATGCCCGAGTTACACCATGGCTTAAAAATATGTAATCTTTATTTGGTGTGCAATAAAAAATGAGCACTTTTTTATTGGGCATGGTTATGGTTGAGATGTGCCCCCACTCCACCCCCAAATTTGAAACCTTTATCTGACTTTATATGGAAATAGGGTTGTTGCCGAGGTAATTAGTTAAGATGGGCCTGTTAGGGTGGACCCTAATCCAGTATGATTGGCGTCCTTATAAAAAGGGGAAATTTAGACAAAGAAACAATGCACAGAGAGAAGACAGTGTGGAAAGACACAGAGAGAAGATGGGCCATCTACAAGCCAAGGAGAGAGGCTGGAACAGATCCTCCTCGCACAGAGAAATGACAATGCAGGCAATTTGATCTTGGACTTCAAGCCTCCAAAACTGTGAGGCAATCCATTTCTGCTCCTTAGTCTGTGGTACTTTGATACTCAGCCTTAGCAAACTAATATAATTCCTCTCTATGTACCTGCTGTCCATTCTTCTAAGCACCCTGCATATATCATGATATAGAATCCTCACTCCATAATGTAGGTAGGATTCTAAAACCCACTTTACACAAATGGGGAAGCGGAGACACAGAGAAGTGACGCTAATGACTCCCATCCATCAGTGGCAGGACCAAGATTCAAACTGACATAGTTTACTTCAGAGTACCCGAGTTTACTCGGGTTTATACACATTGCCTCGCATAGATACAACAATTTCTAGAAAACAAAATGTAGGATTTGCTAATGCTTTTTTTCTTCTAGACCCTGCTCACTGTTCCTCCAGCCCAAGCCCTCTTGCTTCATATGCTTTGTCCCAGCTAACTCCTACTTCTCTTACAGTCTTGCCTGGAATGGTCTGGGCTCTTCTGTGTGTCACTCCAGAGGACACTTACTACATGGTATTGTAACTGCTATTTATTATTTGTTTCTCCCAGTAGATTCTGAGCTCTAAAAGATCTGGAAAGGGGTCATACTTGGTCATTTTTATATCTGTGGCATCTAGAAGCCAGACTAGCACATCAAAAGAATTCAATACATTTTTGTTAAATGAGTAAATTAGTGTCAAGGGAAGCCCTAAGGAATTCTGTAGGAGTTAACTTTATTAAACACAAACACATATACCCACGTGTATTAAACACACACATTAGCTATGTTAAAAGATAGACATAATTTTAGAATGACAGATACCAATACTTTAATACTGGTCATTACTGAACTTATATATGAAAAGGGAAACACTTTATTTCTTTAAAACTCTCCTTCAAAGGAAATGGAATAGACTGTTTGTAAACATTGCACATATTAATAAGTTATGCATTCCAAACAGTGGGGTTCATATTATACTTGTCAACTGAAATACAGACAGGCTGATCTAATACAAGTCAACAGCAGGGTAACTCTGGCAAAAAAAAAAAAAAAATGGTTTACTTGAGTGTTATAATGGAGGCAGAATAAGTTGACGATTCTCTTCCAGCGAGGAACACTCAGTTCTATCTTTTAGAAAGCTGCCAAACTAATTTTGATTATAAATTCCCTAGCAACTCTAAAATGCCATGGGGAGAGAGGACAGAGACAAATGTGTTAGTTGAAAGAAGTGACTTGAAATTACGAATTCTGCTTCACATATAAATATAATGATATTTATCAGCTAACACCTATTATTTATAAGAAATTGAGCAGGCAATGGGAAAATAATATTTGTATATGTGAACATGTTCCCACAATATATCCATATACGGTGGTTCCTTTAAAGGCAACTCCTCCTCTCCATTGGATTTATAGGATGTTTATCCCAGTGTAGACACATTTGAAACAAACTGGTGTTTCATAATGAAAGAGACAAAATCTAAGAGATCTTTTAAATTCTGGGGTTATATTTTAGTCAATATCAGTCTACTTGCTTTCAATTTTGATATTATGAGGCTTGAAGCTGTGAGTGGCTACAATATCTCCTTGTATGTGCTTTGCTTTGTCCTATCTAGACTTTGTAGGAGTAACATATAAAATTGAGAGAGTAGGTTATGCTCAGTTGCTTAAGCGTCCAACTCTGTCTCAGCTCAGGTCATGACTGTAGGCTCAAGTTCATGGGTTTGAGCCCCGTGTCCACACTGACCACAGGGAGCCTGCTTGGGATTCTCTCTCCTCTCTCTGCCCTTCCCTCACTCATGCTCACTCTCAAAAAATAAATAAATAAATAAATAAATAAATAAATAAATAAATAAATAAATATTTTTTTTTTTTTAAATTGAGGGGTTAAATATACCAACAAGGAGCATATAATTGGAAAATAAGGATTTCTCCCAGTGTAAAAATCAAAATTTAGCAGGATCCATGCTATAGAACACAGTAAAATATAAAAATTATCAAAGGCCATTTACATTTACAAACAGAATACTGTTAACTTTAGAAGAGTAGCCATACACACACACACACACACACACACACACACACACACACACACACACACATATACTTTTATATGTTATAGGTAATATAAAATCATGATTTCCTTATAACTCTCAAGAATGGTTATATAAACTTTATTTCACCTTTACTCTTGGAGTTCCTTTTCCATTTTAATTTTTTTTTAAAGTAGGCTTCATGCCCAGCATGGAGCCCAGTGTGAGGCCTGAACTCAAGTCCCTGAGATCAAGACCTGGCTGAGATCAAGGATCATCCACTTATGGGGGTGCTTGGGTGGCTCAGTCAGTTAAGCATCTAACTCTTGGTATTAGCTCAGGTCATGATCTTAAGGTTCGTGAGTTTGAGCCCTGTGTCAGTGCAGAGCTTGCTTGGGATTCTCTCTCTCTCTCTCTCTGTCTCTCTCTCTCTGCTCCTTCCCCACTCTTTCTTTCTCAAAATAAATAAACTTGAAAAAAAAAAGTCATCCACTTAACCAACTGAACCACCCAGGTGCTCCTTCACTTTAATTTTTATAAATTTAATGAGGCCCAAAAAGAATGTCCAGTAATCATGATTATAAAAAGTATACTAACTCTGAAAGCAGAGGCACTTAGGTTTGAAGTCCAGTTCTGCCCTTTATGCACCATTTGGCATTATAAGTAAATGCCTCTCAAAATATTTTTTCGCTATGTGCGGAATAGGAATAAAAATCACCCATCCCCAGGACTGGTTTGAAGACTAAATGAAATTCGTCTTCAAAATTATCTGGCATAGCGGGTGGTACATATAAATAGTGCCTAGTAAATGTCAGATATAATGACTCTAAAAGTGGCTAAAAGAAAAGGCAGCCAGGACCCTCGAATCCACTCAAGGGAACAAAATGATGAGAACAGTGAAGGAGAACTTGAATGTCTCCTTTTGCTAAAAATGTATGACAAAGGATAGTCATTAATGAAACTTAAGAAGTAGTTAGGCATGTTTTATCAAGTTCTTCTTTACAATTAAGGTAAGTAAATGTGCATTCACCAAGCAAATTAAGAAATTCTTACAAGAACACGGTATTTTTGGCTGAACCCACATATAATGAAAACAGCTTCAAAACCATATTCATTGTTCATTTAGTGCATGAAAATAATGTTTTACCCATTTCCTTTCAGTCAGGTACAGTGGTGGGTGACCACAGTACTCTCAAGGGATTTTTCCATCTCAGGTAAGCGGCAGGACAGTAACAATGATGCGCTAAGGAAGAGGCTATGACTACAGGATGCATGGGCTGCTATGAGAATTTGGGCACAGAAAACCTGGAGGGGTGGTGGCATCTCACAGAACCACTCTGGAGGCTCGTGAAGCAAAGGTGAGAGAGGACAGCAATGACCCTATGACATGTGGATTAAAGGAAGGAATTCCTTCACTACGGTAACAGAAATGTGTATTCCGTTAACGATGATTTGTTGTTTCTTCATAACGCATTTATAAACGTGCATGTGGTTGTGAACGAGTGTGAGTGGGTATGTGTGGCAGGGTCATCTCTAAGTTTGTGTGAGGGTTTACGTGTGTGTGTGTGTCAGTGCCAGTGTGTATGGTGTATACATGACTATGTGAATGTGAAGTGTGTGTGTGTGTGTGTGTGTGTGTGTGTGTGTGTGTAGACAGACCTTTACAAGGTTTCACTGACACCTGAGGAGTGCCCCTTAGATGCACTGCTCCTGGGCATTCTGGAGCCTGCCTAACCATACCTGATAGCTCTAAGAGGTGAGCCACCTGGACGGAGGGAGAACAAACAGGAAACCAGGCCATCCCTCAAAATAATAGGGATGGTCTTTGCTACTAGTGGCAATTTGCTGAAAGGAAAGGTATTTGAAAGGTATTTCTGGAAAAGCATACATAGTACTGCCTCGAGCCTTGGTCACTAAGAGGATGTTGAGGAGGGGGCAAATTTAGGATAATAAATATCCAGTATCAGGTATACGCTTTCTCCAAATCTCCAAAATTACCCATGGGAGTTGTAGCTTCCTTCTTTTTGCAGGAAAATATAGACTTAGAAAGTCTGGCTGTCCAAGATCACAGTGCTAACACAGAATGAAACTGATAACTGAATCTAGATCAGTTCAACTCTAAAACCAATGCTTGCAGTCACTGTCCCATAGCTAGCCACCAAGGTCAAGAATTCAGGGAACCGAGAGTGTCTGAGGGGAAAGACAAGGAATTATCTTTCACTGTCACCAAGTTTGAGATGCCCATGGCAGGTCTGAATGAAACGGTCTGATGAGCAAGTCGAAGATTCCGATGTTGGAATCAGAAGTGTTACACTTGGAGTCCGGAGCTGAAACTCCTGACTTGGCAAATAGTGCCGCTGGTTCCAGGCATGAACTCCACCATCTAGATACATCTGTGTCATGAATGCTCATGGGTGTAGTAATCGGAAACACTGCCCCCTCCCCTAAGATATTTACTCGTCTTCCTTGTGTGTATATCTCTATTTAACCAGAGGCACTGAGTGCCCCAGGAAGAAAGAGAATTACTAGAGCAGAAATGCAAGCAGAAAAATTTAACTAAAAAACAAACAAACAGATTTTGTTTTAGTCTACTCCAGCCTTTGCAGAAATAGAATGGAATGTTCTACATTTTTAAAGCTCTCTTTCACATATCAGGACTGAAGCCGGGCCAATGCAGTTCATCTGGTGTTAGCTGGAGATCTGATAAAAGGCAGTGGTTCTCAAACTCGGGCAGACACCATAGTCATCTGGCTTGCTGCCCTCCTCCCACCCATGATGTGGCATTGCTGGCATACAGGACACACTGAATGCCATACTGAATGACCATTCATGTAAGGAAAGTTCTCACCACTTGCCAAATGCAAAGTAGAAAGCCCTTCGTGGAAAGAAGAAAGTCTGGAATGGACACAGCTGGGTTGAAAATGATAGATGAGTTTCTAAGAAGATTCCAAAGACCTCCAGCCAAGGGGGTGGAAATTTTACATACAACCACTTCCAATAACCCCAGATAAGATGAGTGATAGGGGCAGGCTGAGACTGGGCTTATGCGTTGTTTCCTTTTTATATCTGGTGTGATGCAAAAAAGCAGTAAAACAGAAAAGGGACAGGAATATCTCTAGACAGATGTACCTGACATGACTCTCTGAACCTGTCTGGCCCAGGTTGCTGTGCATGAGACCCAGTCCTCCCTGTATGCTCTGGAAAAGATGAAACGCGTCAAGAAGGGTAGGCAAAGAGTAGTCAACCCAAGAACTCTGGATAGGAGGGGCGGACAAACTTTTTCTGTAAAGGCCTAGTTAGTAAATATTTTAGGCTTTGTGCACCATGTCATCTTTGCAGAAACTACTTACCTCTGTTGGAGAACTAACACAGGCAGATTCAATATGTAAATGAACTGGCACTGGTGTGGCTACATGTGGCCCACAGTGGGGGAGATTTGGTTTGCATGCAGTAGTTTGTCAACCTCTCCTATAAACCATGAGGATCTCAAAAACCAGAAGCAAGAAAACCAACATCTTTCACAGTCTGTGTAAAAAGTGTCACCCCAAAATGGACAAGAACACAAGATATTTGGGGCAACACGAGGCATTGTCTCCAGACAGTATTTCTGCTCTCAGAGGAAAATAATGAGGACAAACACAGCACACAGACCAGAGGCATTGCCCTCTCTTATCTCGGGACATGGAAATTTAGCCCTGCTCTCAAGGCCATCTTGAGAAAGAGGAGGAGCTTGAACTCATTGAAAGACACGTTCCTGACAGAATAGAATCTTCAGATTGACTAAGGATTTAGTCAACTTCAATTGGGTACATCTGAAAGAGACCAATATAAACCAAAGGTGGCTGGAATAGCTTTATTTAGCAGTTATTTTCTTCTCCATCACTATGTGTAGGCCCCAATTACAGACAAGTAAGATAGAATATTGTGTTTTGTATGTCTGAGTGTGACATGTAAATATCTACCCCGTTACAAGAGAAAAAAAATACCATTTCTGTCATCCTACAAGTTTGCAGGGGCCCTCCTAAAACTGGAGTCAGGGTATAACACACTTCCTTACTGCATCAGGTGCCAAAAGTAGAGGCTGTATTCATTCCTCATGTTCACTACACACAGAGCACCTGTCAAAATTTATCATCAGCATTCTTCACTTTTTTAAACTTCTACCACTAGACTGAAGCCTTGTTTATAAGTACTACTTAAAAGGAATTTTCCAAGAGTGCCTGGGTGGCTCAGTCAATTAAGCATCCATCTCTTGATTTTGGCTCAGGTCAAGATCTCACAGTTCGTGAGTTCAAGCCCTGAGTCAGCCTCTGCGTTGTTTGCACAGAGCCTGCTTGGGATTCTCTCTCTGTCTCTACCCCCCTCAATAAAACTAAATAAATTTAAAAATTACTTAAAAAAAAGTTTTCCAGATTCCAGCAATGGCCTAGAACACAGAGTAGTTTTTCAAATTGTCTTTGGGTTTATTTGAATTGATTTTACTTGATTAGAATTAAGTTATTGCCATGACACCTGCTCATTAACTCGTTCTTGTGGCATCTATTTTGAGTGTTACAATATAAAGAGATTGTTGTGGTTTACTAAAACCATATAATTATTTCCCATCACCTTTAAAAAAAAAAGGCCAAACATTTTGTTGAGAAGTTTCTCTTTCCAGAAGACTCCTGGTGACTTTAATCTGAGTCAGTCTGTTAAATGACTAGCCTTAGAAATTCTCTTCCATCTCTCCCTCACCCGCCCCCTGCCCACTCTATCTTTTTCTATCTTATCACTCTGTTTCAAACATCAGAAAACGAACGATACAGAGCTGGATTATATAAGTGATTTCTGCTTAGCTAAGGAGTCCCATTAAAAGTTCCTCAGCTTCGAGAATCATGTGTAGAGAACTACATAAAGCAGAGACACAAGTAAGACTTCCTATTGTATACAACTATCACGTTTTCAAAAGTGGAAAGAGAGAGAAAGTGAGAAAGAGAGTGGTATTATCTGTCTTCCTTTGCAAACCAATCAATCTTCAAAAGGCAACTAAGAGGAAAGCTGTTCTAGGGCAGCCCACTGAAATAAGCCCCGAGCCTTATTATCCCTGCAAGAATGGGCTGAATGGATCCAGCCCTAGACAGCCTGGCCGGGCAAAATCAACCTGATTTCTGGAGAGATAATGACTAGGTATGGGAGTGACAAAGAGGCCACTGTGCTTCAAGCCCTTCCTTTCCTCATTCCAAACACTGACGGCAAAGATAGGGGGCAATGACAGTGAACCCATCAGAGGTCTTGAACGAACTGAGTTATTCAAGGTAAGTAGAAAAAAAACTAAGGAGAAATAAATGCTAAAACCTTCCATGTCAGAAGTCTTCTAAATCAGTCAACAGGATAATAGAGAAATAATAGGTACAAATATAAACTTGTTTTATTTGGACTTACATGCTTAGGCGTAAGATGTTTTCTGGGAGACATAAAAATGTATCTAATGCCTTTTTAATTGAGTTAAAATAAATCGGATTAAATATCTGAATTCATTTTCCTAAGATTATTATCTCTATATACTGGAGTTGAGCACAACACTAAACATATTTAAAAGAAGCTTTAAAGGGACCAATGGTTCTTCATTTGCTAACTATATATTACCTGTTTGTTATTTTCTCTATCAATTAACATTTTAATTAAGTATAGAGAAAAATATCTCAGTTACCTTCACCAAAAGAATAAAGCACCTTCCAATTTGTGCCTTAGTACAGAGTAGGCACTTCACAAATATTTGCTGAAAGAACAAGAGTAGAGGTAACACTTTTGGATGTGATTTTGGGCTGCATTTTCTTACTTTTTTTTTTTTAATTTCTTTAGAGAGAGAAAGAGCATGAGTAGGGGAGAGAGGCAGAGACAGAGAGAGACAGAGAGAGAGAGAGAGAGACAGAGAATCTTAAGCAGGCTCCATGCTCAGTGCTGGGCTTGATCCCACGACCCTGGGATCATGACCTGAGCCGAAATCAAGAGTTGGATGCTCAAGCGACTGAGCCTCCTAGGTGCCCCTCTTAAGTATCTTTTTAAGTTTGAATAACTTATCTACTTGGAATTCATATGAATTCAAAATATAAAATGGCATTGCATAATCTAAATATAGCTCACAAAACACTGAAACACTACCCAATTTTCTCCTCTTGCTCACAGGTCAGATCAGGTCTTCTTCTGTTTATTCATTCGCTTCTCCCAACACCGACTGAACTCCAACTTACTTCATCAGATGCACTCAAATGCAGTGAAAAAAGATAGGAAAAATAACAGCTGTTATTTTGCCTGCAGAGCATCATGTATGGCTATATGGAACCATCAACTACAATTCTTGTCTACTGCTGGGCCACCAGAAAGGTCACATGGCCAAGGCCTGGTCAATCTTAGTAACAGTGACTGGTCAAAGGGTAGTAATGTGGCCAACCAAGGCTGGTGGTAGTTCTTCCAGAAACATTTGATAAGTTGACTTTGGAGTAAGAGGGGCTCTCCCTGACTCTGGCATAATGGAAAACCAGATAAATTAAGAGCCACAAACATCTATATTTTACACAATGTGCTGAAAACCTGTTTCAGAATGGAGCAAAACAGAAAAGTAGAATAAAGAATGAGAGAGAGGAAGAAGTCAAGGAGAATGAAGGAGTAGAGAGAGAGAAAGAGTGGGAGGGAGGGAAGGAGGGAAGCAGGATGAAAAACGAGAAAGAAAATGAGAATAGACACATGGATTAATAATGGGCACATCATTTTAACTTTTGGTTTCAGACAAGCCCAAAACCAGGAAATTCCTGGACTTCCATGTTTAATGAACCAATGAATTATAGAATACACTAGTTAAAATTATTTTTTGACACTTGCAGCTGAGGAACTCCTGATTCATATGGTCTTTGACCTCAAGATTAAGACACAGGTGCACCTAGCTAATTATGGCTATTTTGCCTTACATTATCAAGGCCGAAATGTGATATTCCATAGGAAAATATCAAGAGCAGTGCACAGACCCTCAATGGAAACTGGAAAAGACTGGAAGCCTGTACATGCGATGTGGATGAAAGGCATATGAGAGATGGCACAGAAACTTTCCAAGTGGAAGGACGAATGTGAGTGGACAAGCAGTGTGTCAGGCACTGTTCATCCAGGGACCCACTGTCACTCGCATTTCCTTCTCCTTAGCCATCTTCCAGAGGTAGGGGACAGCCATGAGAGTGTTGGCCAATGAAATGTGAGCCAAAGATTTCTGGGTAGGGCTTCTGAGAGAGCTACTACTTTACTGAAAAGAAAGAAAAGAAAGACACAACCATCTGGCATAGCCCTTTACTCTTAGCCCTTTCCACTTCACGGTTTTCCTTGCCTGGAATACGGATGGGAAGTTGGAGATGCAGCAGCCATGCTGTGAGCATGTGGGAACAATCATGAGGACAAAAGCAAACAGACTAACAGCAGAAAAGCAGAAAGAGCCTGGTTCCTGAACTCACTGCTGATGAGTTACACTAGCCAAGAACTTCCCGCCTACCTCTAAACTTTTCTTACATAAATACCATCAGCTTGTTTAAGATTCAACAAATTGTACATTCTATCACATGAATCATTCTTAACTGATATAGAGATGTTGGAAGTTACAGAGTATATATGAGGAAAAGAAGAGTTGCGATCTGGCAGTTAAACACTCACAGGATATACAAATGTCTGTTCTATCGGTACCTACCTATGCAGAATAGTTTGTTAAATAATTTGAGAATGACCATGCAGAATAACAGAAAATTTAGTAAACTGAGCAGTATGAAGCTAGAAAGAGACTGGCACTAGATTGTGTGGAACCTAAAGTTAAAATTAGGAGTATATACTCATTCTAAGAGTACTTTAAATACTTTATGTATGGAAGATATGAAATGTCTACATACGTGTGGATGAAACATGGCATAGTAATGAGTTAATTGAGTGCAACCATGAGAAGAGCTCTCAGAAATTCTCTCACATTGGCATGTAAACCAGGAGGAACTTCACAGTATATTGCAACTAAAAATTTGATTTTGTAGTACCTCAATTCACCCCTGAAAGTCCGTTTTAAAAATTAAACTGAAGAGTATTGGAGTTATAAAATTCATAGCCTGGAATGAGTTATTAAACGGCTGCGAACACCTGGCTTTCTCACAGAAGTTATCTGCTTGCATTGGCTCATTTACATACGTGAGAGAAAATGAAGTTCAACCTTTTCTCAAAACAGCACTTAGAATGGGAAAGCATCTTACATGAAACAATTTCAAATATAATTACGCAAAATGGAAGTTAAAATATTAAGCATAAAAATTCCAGTTAAAGAAAATGGAAATAGAAAGCAAACTGCTATAAAATGGTTGCTGTCTGGTTTTTGGGTTATACAACTTAATTCGACTTAGGAGGTTTGGTTTTTGGTTGTTGTTTTTTTTAACTTTCTTATTCTTAAGTAACTGCTAAAATGATAAACCGGGCAGTTAAGCTTTCTTTTCCTCCTTGTCGTGCAGAGGTAGTGGATGAATAGTCCAACTATCCGGAAATGCAGACCCTTTATTTTTTTCAATTATTTGAACCATTATTGAAAATGGATGCTTAGACTTGCCTAAGTGCAGGCAGACAGGAAGCAAAAAGCCGGCTTCGCTGATGCATTATTCCATTTGCAAACACTCCATGGGGCACAAATGCACCATCCTAGTATTTCTCTAACTGCAAAGTCCACTTTTCAGAATAAATCATTTGCACACAAGCTGACAGGCATAATACCCTGATGGACAAGAGCAAAAACCAACTTTCCCTTCCCTGTTCCTTTCAAGTTGAAAAATCAATTGAAGACAGCCTTTCTGATCTGATTTTTTTTGACACATATACCAGAAAATAACTTTTCCTCTTGCTAAGCTTAAAATAGAAACTGGGGAACACTACTTCAAAATACTTTTGCAATTTGTCAAGCAAAATGGCTTTTCCTCCACCTTCTGCAACTCACAGCAATCTTTTGGAAGACAGAAATATTTCCAGCTCATTAAAAACATTACTCTAGAATGATCTGTTCTCCTATAATTCAACATGTTATAGGAAAATACATGCTGCCTAGATGATATCTATCAATATTTATACTTAAATATTCTCTTTCTGGATCCTTATGGAAGTGAACTGATGTCTTTATTCATAAACTTGATTCATAAAGTATTTTAAGTCTGCAAAGTATATTTGCGTGTCCACTCATAGATTTCTTTTCTTTTCTTTCCTTTTTTTTTTTTTTGATGGTGCAATCTTGCTGGAAGACCTTTCACTTTATTGACTGCAATTTATTATTATTATTACAGTTATCACTAACTTACGTCAAATTTCCAGAAAAACTCTGATCAAGAATATATTGCTGTGTCTTAAGAATTTTACCCATGCTAAAAACCCAGTGGAAAACAGGTGGTCTTCCTTTTACATATTACCATGGGACAGAAATGAAACCCAAGGACAAAAACAAAATTAGGCAAATATAGATGTGAATTCTCTCCAAGTTATTCTTCTTGTCTGCAGAAATAATTATGGTAAGACACACTAGCATAGCTTAAATTATCACTGCAGATTATTGGAATATATCCTTGTTTCATTTTGTTTTGATAATGGCATTCTGGCTTAATTACGTTTTTTTATTTTTTGCTGTATAGTTATGGAACATACACATGTTTCAAATTAAGAAAATAACATAAATCACAAATATTTGTAGTCTCTTATTTTAAAGCCATAATTGCTTATTCTATATTTACTTTTTCATGATATTCACTGTAAATTGCCCATTAAATAACACATAGTTTTAATAAGACATCTGAAGCAGAATCTAGTTGTAGGGTTTGCTTTCCTTTCATTGCTTTTATTCATATATCACAGTTCAATAGACCATAAGTGCTGGTATTTTTCACTATGTAAAGGTGTACTTAACCCACAGACCAAGTCCCAAAGTGATTTCTAAACATTAAAATTTCTCTTTCAAATATTTTCATTCTTCTTGAAAAATGAATTAAGAAAACATTTTAATTTTAAAGGGAAAAAAAACACTGTCAATGTTTAAGTTGTATAACAGAAGTTTGTGGTTGAAATGACTTAGTTTATAAAAAACAAACAGGAAAGAAAAATCTTCAGGATAAAGTTCAGGAAGAACATATGTTTGTGCATATGTATTTTAGGTATAGTTTTAGATATAAAAATGTGTATTTCTTAAGAAAATATACGTGTTTCTGGGGACTGAAAACAGATACAAAGTTTAGGAAACAAAATATAAGAATGAAAATATAGCATTCTCAGAATATACAAATTAATTGAAATGTACATAACTCACATCAAATTTTTACAATTTTAAAACCTGCTTAAAAAAATTAAACCATGAAAAACAAGCTGATCCATTTTCTCCCCCAAATCCTCAGAATCCAGTAAAAGCATTCGATCAGAACCTGCCATTTCTCAAGTACCCAATGGCCTTACTGAGTTCCCAAAGATTGTGTAACATGCTCTTGTTATGGTACTCTCCCCTCTGCTCTCACCCATTCTCCACTCCCAGACTCTAAGCCTTCCAAAGTTTTAAGTTAGGTGGATAGAGCCAGCTTCACTCAGATGGTTTAACTCTTCATGCAGAATCAGTATGTTCTTTGTTCTGGTCTAATAATCTCAAGTGTAGTTTCAGGCTCTCTCAAAGATACAAAGAAATGGAAAAACATTCCATCCTCACGGATTGGAAGAATAAATACTGTTAAAAAGTCAATACTACCCAAAGCAATCTACACATTCAATGCAATCCTAATCAAAATTGCACCAGCATTCATCTCAAAGCTGGAACAAGCAATCCTAAAATTTTTATGGAACCACAAAAGACCCCAAACAGCCAAAGTAATATTGAAGAAGAAAACCAAAGCGGGAGGCATCACAATCCCAGACTTTAGCCTCTACTACAAAGCTGTAATCATCAAGACAGCATGGTATTGGCACAAAAACAGACACATAGACCAATGGAATAGAATAGAGACTCCAGAATTGGATCCACAAAAGTATGGCCAGCTAATCTTTGACAAAACAGGAAAGAATATCCAATGGAAAAAAAGACAGTCTCTTTAACACATTGGTGCTGGGAGAAATGGACAGCAACATGCAGAAGAATGAAACCAGACCACTTTCTTACACCATTCACAAAAATAAACTCAAAATGGATGAAGGACCTGAATGTGAGACAGGAAACCATCAAAATCCTAGAGGAGAAAGCAGGAAAAAACCTCTCTGACCTCAGCTGCAGCAATTTCTTACTTGACACATCTCCAAAGGCAAGGGAATTAAAAGCAAAAATGAACTATTGGGACCTCATCAAGATAAAATCTTCTGCACTGCAAAGGAAACAACCAACAAAACTAAAAGGCAACCGACAGAATGGGAAAAGATATTTGCAAATGACATATCGGACAAAGGGCTAGTATCCAAAATCTATAAAGAACTCACCAAACTCCACACCTGAAAAACAAACAATCCAGTGAAGAAATGGGCAGAGACATGAATAGACACTTGTCTAAAGAAGACATCCAGATGGCCAACAGGCACATGAAAAGATGCTCAACGTCACTCCTCATCAGGGAAATACAAATGAAAACCACACTGAGATAATCACCTCACACCAGTCAGAGTGGCTAAAATGAACAAATTGGAGACTATAGATGCTAGAGAGGATGTGGAGAAACAGGAACCCTCTTGCACTGTTGGTCGGAATGCAAACTGGTGCAGCCACTCTGGAAAACAGTGTGGAGGTTCCTCAAAAAATTAAAAATAGACCTACCCTATGACCCAGCAATAGCACTGCTAGGAATTTACCCAAGAGATACAGGTATGCTGATGCATAGGGGTACTTGTACCCCAATGTTTATAGCAGCACTTTCAACAATAGGCCAATTATGGAAAGAGCCCAAATGTCCATCAGCTGATGAATGGATAAAGAAGTTGTGGTTTATATATACAATGGAATACGATGTGGCAATGAGAAAGAATGAAATATGGCCTTTTGTAGCAACATGGATGGAACTGGAGAGTGTGATGCTAAGTGAAATAAGTCATACAGAGAAAGAGAGATACCATATATTTTCACTCTTATGTGGATCCTGAGAAACTTAACAGAAGACCATGGGGGAGGGGAAGGGGAAAAAAAAAAGTTACAGAGAGGGAAGGAGGCAAACCATAAGAGACTCTTAAAAACTGAGAATAAACTGAGGGTTGATGGGGGAGTGGGAGGGAGGGGAAAGTGGGTGATGGGCATTGAGGAGGGCACCTGTTGGGATGAGCACTGGGTGTTGTATGGAAACCAATTTGGCAATAAATTTCATATTAAAAAAGGAAAAAAAAAAACCTACCTCAGGGAGGGCGCCATCTAGTGAGAGAGGAGGCAGAAATGGAGGAAGGAGGGAAAGCCTATGCTAATGAGGCTGTCCTTAGGAAAGTACTTTTCAGTCAGGAGAAACCAGCCATTTACTCAATATTTCTTTCTAAATGTAGTATAGCAGAACTGAACAGGAAAAGAGTCAAGAAAAAAACAAGAAATGTATCATGGATGGTAAATTTTGAGTCAAGATTGAAAATCACTTTAAAGTTTATTAAGAAAAAATACTGAGAGACATTTAAGACTTCTTACTCAAAGAAGTCTTCCTGTTGTAGAATCTTTAAAAGTCTTACCTACTTTATAACTCACTATTGCATTTCTGTTTTGTTTTAACTATTGCATTTTCTTTTTTATTTTTTTAATGTTTATTTTAAGAGAGAGAGACAGAGCATGAGCAGGAGCGGGGCAGAGAGAGAAGGAGACACAGAATCCGAAGCAGGTTCCAGGCTCTGAGCTGTCAGCACAGAGCCTGACACAGGGCTCAAACTGACAAACTGTGAGATCATGACCTGAGCCAAAGTCAGACGCTTAACCGACTGAGCCACCCAGGGGCCCCTTAACTATTGCGTTTCAATGTGATATATATTCAATCAGGAGAGGCCGAAGTTTTTTGTTTTGTTTTGTTTTGTTTTTAACATTTATTTATTTTTGAGACAGAGAGAGAGCATGAACAGGGGAGGGTCAGAGAAAGAGGGAGACACAGAATCTGAAACAGGCTCCAGGCTCTGAGCTGCCAGCACAGAGCCCGACGCGGGGCTCGAACCCACAGACCGCGAGATCATGACCTGAGCTGAAGTCGGACGCTCAACCGACTGAGCCACCCAGGCGCCCCGAGAGGCCGAAGTTTTAATGCCAATAAATGTCAATAAATGGTCTTCACGCACTCTTTTTTTTAAAAAAGGGTATCATCCCTTGCAACTATGGTTACTTCTGTGGGCACAGTATGTATCATACACAGGTTTTAGTAAATTATATTAAGAAATCTAACTTATCGAGCCACAAAACCTGGCTTCAACTTATCACAGTACACTTTACACAATTTTTCAACCATTTTCTTAAATTCGTCTACTACTTTGAGGCACCATGTTCCCTGTGGATGACAAAAAAGTCAAAATTACTGTCATTAAGGATTCACTGCGAAAAGAAAACCATTTGCTAAGCACATTAAAATTTACAATGTATTTTCACACAGAGAACTTCCCAGTGAGTAGAAAAAGCCTATTTCACAAAATAGGAATACAATCAGTATCTTTATTTTATAAAAGAGAGCCCTGAGGTCCTGAGAGCTTATACAATCTACCCAAGTTCACAGAACTTTCAGAATTCAGGGATCTACTTTCATAGATGATGGACTAATTTAAAAAATGTTAGTACTCCTTTTTTCTCTCCCTCATTCTTTTTTCCCTTCATTTCTCTTTCTTTTTAAAAACTAACTTGTCAAAAATTTGGACTTATGAGGCTTTCCTCATATTAAAGCACTCCTGCACCGGTTTGGGACAAAACTGAGTTGGTGAAACCCCTTGGAAGTTCCAAGAGGAAGAGATCAAGGCCAAATGTGAAATGCCTCCCCTCCCACTTTCAGGCACATCTAAAATGCTCACTAATGTACAAGGGGTCCTCCATTCAGCTCTTCACAGAAAGGGAATAAAACTAAAAGACATTCAATGACTTTGTTTTGGGTTGTTTTTTAGTGGGAGGACTTAATGCAGAGGCAAAGAGAGGAGTTTGGGAAGGTCTCCTATCCCTGTGTATCTCCTAGTGGGGTATGATGAAGTGAAGGTAGAGGAAGAGCATGAGAGGACCAGAGTTACAAGGGAAAATGAACGCTCCCTTCCTCATTTTCAGACCTCAGGGATTACACCTTTTCTCCAGGTGCCCTTCACCAGACACTCTTTCTTCTCGCCAACTGCTCATCTTTACATCCTCTGTAAAGTGCCGTGGCATTCTTGGGGAAAAGCCATCTCATTTCAGTTCCTCATTCTAGCAAGCCTTCTCTACCCCACCATGATCCATCTACTTCCTGCGTGAAGTTTCTGTAGGTCTGTTAAAGAGGAGGATAGCTAACTGGCAGGAAATGTCCCAGCTGACTTCTTCTTTCTTGCCTCCACAAATGCATTCATTCACTTAAAAAAAAAAAAAAAAAAAAAAAAAAAAAAAAAAAAAAAGGCGGGGCGGGGGGCGGGGCGTGGAGAAAAGAAAAAGAAGAAGCCGAGTGCCTTGTGTGGTAAATACTAGCTTCCTAAGATTTATTTGTTTTGAGAGAAACGTGTAAAATTTATTATGCTTAGAAAGCCCTCTCTCATCTCATCATTATAAAGGTCAAGGAGTTTGGAGGTTTGTCAAAAAGTTAAACAGAAAATCACCATGTGATCCAGCAATTCCACTCCTAGGTATATATCCAAAGGATTAAAAGCAAAGACTCAAAGGTGTTTTTAAAATATATAAATGCCTTTGCGTCAAGATTTCTGAGTACCCCTTATTCATGTGCTTGGCTCAAGCCCTAGAATTGCTCACCTAGAGCCTAAGAAAGGTAATAGTATCCTTGCTGATATTACTGACTCAAAAGTCTCTCCCTTAACCATATCCTCTTAATTACCACAAATGCAATCTTCCCGACATACGCATCTGAACTTTTTAGTCTATAACGAATAAGTGCTTTCTAGATCTCCTCTTTATCCAACAAGGTGCATGTAAATACTTCAGCCTGCCATGCAAGGAAGGCCCTTTGTGATACTGATTCTACTGACCTAACCAGAACCTCTCCAGACCTACCAAAACACACTCTTTGTTGGCAAGTGGGACTGCTCACCAACTATCTGTGTCTCTGCACCAACCTGAAATGTCCCTCCTCCTTTTACTACCCAGTGAACATATCTTTCCAGACCCTTCTCAAAGGTCACCTCCTCAATGAAGTCATCCACACTGCCATAGCACATTGCACTCTGCCTTCACAATTACCACAGCGGGTCATGATGACATTTTACAGTTGTAATTTTCATGGGTAGACGTTCCATGGGGTCAGAGACCATGTCCTAACTTATCTTTGCACCTCTTACTGTGGGCTTGGCATATAACCATCCTCAAAGACACAGAGCATTTTTCCTGGTTTCCATGGAAATATCAGATTATTTAAGGTGATTATTTTCTTTGCCATCAGAGAGCTCATCTCTTCCTATATTAATGAGGAAGATAGAGATGTAGTGGAAAATGATATCCTCTGGAAATAGAATTATTAGAAATAATATCCTCTGGGAGGAACCTGAGTTTAATTAACCTCAATAAACATGATTTTCCCCAATTTTCAAAATGGTAACAATACTAAATCACAGGGCCATTCTTTGCATTGAGGTAAACATATGTAAAGCACCTTGGAGACAGACTGTCTTACACACAGTAAGTACTTGAACTCTTTCTCTTACTTTTCCTTGCTAATTTTTTTCAAAATCATCACGGTAAGCTTATTTTGATATTCTCCCCTGCATTACCAATTTAAATTCACATGAAAATCAGACTCCCACCCTAATGACAAGGAGAATACCAGGTTTCTATTCACTACAGTAATCTGGAGCCCACAACTAATTGTTCTGAATTAAAAATAGAGTAGATGCACACTTAAACAGGTAGCGATAGGCTCTGCTTTATTCTTCTGTGCTGTTCCCAATATGCTATTGTAATATGATCCCCTTTGTGATACCTTAAATATAACTTAATTTAACTGAAAAATTTCATCATTACTTAACAAGCAGATCCAATGATCTATCCTGAGGGACACTTAGGCTTAAGAAGATATAGAATGAAAGAGAATATGAAGAACTACATCTGATTTTCTTGACCAATGATTTCAACTTTTAAATTCAGAAGCAACAAGATGAGTAAGTCCAAATCAGTAAGCCAGCAGTCACATAGGCACTTAAAACTAAAAATCATCATTATGAATAACCTTAAAAATGCATTTATACAGCAACTAAAATCCATGCATCAGAAATAATTATTTAAATAAATAGGTTGGGGAAATGAATTCAAATAAATTTGAATGTACACAGTATTACAGAGAAATTTCAATGTCTAATAACTAACTTAATCTATGTAATTTACTAACAGCCGTCATAGAGTGTGTTGTTGGCAATATTAACACTGCATGATTAAAATTACAGACAGAATTTGAAGGTAAGCCGGAAAAAGGGAAAAAAAAAAACTATTAGGAGACCAAAGTCTAACAAATTTTAAATTTAAGTCATACATCTCTGATTATAGTATGTCTTTCAAACACTGCAGAGCACATCTCTCCTTTCTTGTCCCATATCACAAACCAATAATTTCTTACTACATTTAAAAAGACAGAAAGACTAAAAACTGCCTAGTGCTGCTTTTCTTTTTAAAGTTAGTGATGGTACCCAGGTGTTATGTAGTAGCATATTTAACTCATGCATATACTATAATATTCCCATTTTATACTTCCAAATTAGGAATTCCGACAAATACTGGGAAAACTCAGATCAAAACGATTTTCTATTTTCAATTTGCTGTCAAAATGACTGAGTTATACTTTAAAAGAGAAAATGACTAAATATGAAGCCAACTAAAAACAGTTAAATCGATACTATTTATTCATCACACCAAGTTTCTAAAATCTTCTCAAGACCAACTCAAACAAATTCAACCAAGGAGAACAGTGAATGACTATCATGTTCTATTAACTAATGATGGCACTTACTTTATTTTTTGGTACTTATATTTAAACATAATAAGAGCATTAAAATTCCAAATTAAGATCTCTGATTTTCAACCCTTCCCAACTTAAGGAGGTAAGGAGGATATGATGCAATCTTGATGGGAACAGAGTCAAATTTCCAGACTGAGAGATTGCTGTAGATGTTAATTTTAAATATTTTGAAACAATATTATACATTGCAAGATACTAGCATAACAAAACTTTGTATCAAGTTCACTTGAGAGGAACAATTTCAATTTGTGTGAACTTGTAACAACAATTTTAAAATTCTTTTTGAAAGTTTTTGTTTTGTTTTAAATATGCATGCCCCATAAACTGGGAAATGATTTCCTACATGTACAAGATCATTACTTTGCTAAAGAGATTTCAAAAAGAAACACCAGTGGCTAGGTTTCTTGAATCTTTAAGCTCTGGACTAGAAGGTATGGAAAGTGGCTGAAGAGCTTTGCACTGAAGAAGGAGCGTTTCCAGGCAACCTTCCACAGCTGAGCAACCACAAGCAACTGAAACAATGGTTCACACTGGCACAGATCCATTAAAGGAGAATCTACAGAAACATTGAGAGTGTGTATTCATCCTTTCAAAAAAAAAAAAGTTTAAATATGAGCTGGAGAAAATATAGAGAAAAACTAGAGAAAACAGTCTAGAGAAAATCAGTATATTCTCCGTGTTCTTTTCATAGTTTTCAATGCAATGGACACTATTTCAGGAATGGTTAACCCATTTGTGCGAATAAAGCATTCACCTCTTCCTTAGTCGCCAATTATAACTACAGTGTGTCAGGCTACCTTTCACAAAGCACCAATACGTAACTGGGTGATCTGATCTTGTCCCAGTGGTAATCTCAACTTTAGTACATGTCTCAGTGTGAAAATGAAAACATACTAAAATTAAAATTAATGATACTTAAATGGTATTATATTCTGGGATGTTTGGCTGAGATGAAAAGGGAACAGTAGAGTAGAAGTTCACATATAGCCTTTCTCTATGCTTTTGTAGAATTGTCTCTTAGAAACCCAAGTATCTAGACTCCAAGTTGTAGCTTTTGTTCTAACATTGATTCCTTGTGTTTCATTTAATGATCTCAAGTTTACTGAAAGGCATTCCAGAATAAAATGGCCATTAAAAACATAGACTGAATAAAAAAAAAAAAAATCCATAGAGCTTTGTAATCATTTAGCTGGCTTCCTATTTTAACAGTATTATTTAGAGCTACTATAATTTATAATATTATGTACTTGATTTATGTATCTTAAACATAAGTAGATTTCTTATAATGTTAGCTCTTTAAAATCTTCACTTTTCTCAGTCTAATGTATACAATAGGCTTATAAATGAAATGATCTTGGGTGACCCCAAAAATAATAGTAATAATAATAAAAGTAAACTGCTATGTATTTCATTAGATATTTAAGAAGAAAACAGTTTGATGACAATCAGAGGTATATAAAAAGCAGTATCTGATAATCATTCACTTTCTTTCCTGTTTACAGGTGGAGATTGGTCCAAAAGATCAGCTGGAATATTAGAAACCATGTGAAGTTTAGACTTCATTAAAAAATCATGGATTGGGGCACCTGGGTGTCTCACTTGGTGAAGTGTCTGATTCTTAGATTTTGGCTCAGGTCACGATCTCACGGTTCATGGGATGAAGCCCTGTGTCGGGCTCTGAGCTGACACCGTGGAGCCTGCTTGGGATTCTCTGTGCCTCTCTCTCTCTGTCCCTCCCCTGCTCGCACTCTGTCTCTCTCTCAAAATAAATAAAACATTTTAAAAAATCATGGATTACACTATCTTCTTAAAGTTGACATGTATTAGAAGACTGTGTTTATGTTTAAATTATATAATATAGAACATATTATACATAACAAAAACATAATATTTTATGTTTTAATTCATAGGTTTCCTAGGTGCTTCATACAAAGACCACCTGCATTTGTTACAAACAGCAACCCTTAAAACACAAAATGCTCAGAAAATGCCCTTTTCTTTTCGATGTCATCTGTCATGAACACACATCTTGCAACCAAAAGTAATAGTATATTCTCTCAGAGAAAATTCTAACAGAGGAAATATGAGTAATAATTAAACACACCACTTTTTTTTTTTCACTAAATGAAATAAAACTAGCTTTCTGTCAGGCTCTAATAAATTCAAAAAAACCCTCAAAGGCACAAATTATCCCATTCAATGGCTTTGTAGTAAAAGGAGTCTATAGAGGCAGGATCAATTTACAGGCCATGGCCAAACCTTTATCTCTTTACCAGTGGAGGAGGTGTTAAGCAGTATGATTTAATATTCATTCAGCCGGAAGAAATGCATCGCACGTTGAAGCTATGTGCAATGTCGATGATTACACACCTGTTGCCATAGTAATTTTGGAAGCTGCAGTGGATATAACTAAGATTCCAAACCAATAAAATCACATTACCAAAACTTGGTAACTTTAATCAATTCAAAAATCGGGAAAAGTCTTTTCAGGAGTTGTTTTAAACTATAATTGACAAAAGTAGGAAAAGTAAAAAAGAAAGAACATGTAAGATGCTATTCTTTCTTGCTCCTGGCATTCTATCTCTGCATTTTCTCAATTTCTCTCAATTTCTCTCTCTTTTTCACACACGCCACACATGTGCAGTTTTTTTTCCAAAAGTTTTTTTTCTTTGAAATTCTGACAGTAATTGTACTAATTCTGTTATCATATTTCAGCAGATGGTGACAACATATAATTAGATTTGGTGGGCTTTGCTCATTGAGATCAATTTCTATAGTTTCCTCCACTATTTAACCATTTAGATTGTTTGCAAACCCTACTTAATAAAGAGTAAAGACATTTATAGCATGCTGTGCTCATTCACGCAAAAATATTGCCTTTTTTTTTTAAGCCACACAAGGTACTTACATGAGCCTTTGCGAGCATATGCCAAGAAGAAAAGGTATTATATACAGATTTTTTAAAATGGTCACCAAAACTGTGGGACATGTTTAGTGCCCTTAAAAATTTACACGGTGATTGCACAGTTGGATGAGAATTTTGTGCCCTTGGTCATCCAATCAGTTCAGGACCCAGATTAGGACTGTCAAATTGTGTCAGGACTTTGCAGTGAGTGCTTTCTAGAGTGCCTTTAATCCTCCAAGGTTTTCTCAAATGTCACAGCCATCTGGAGGAAAGGGAGCTTCCCCGCTGGGCTCCACTGACCACAAATTACTTTCTAAAGAGAAGGACAACAATAGAAAGCAGTTAATAAATATTTGATTTTTTTTTTCCAGAAAAGGAAGGTAAAACACTACCTTTCCATCTTAATTTAGCTTTAGATGTTTTTATACAATATATAAAAATGAGAATACGATGCCTGCCTGGTATTTCATTTGAGGGCAAATGCAAACATTCATTACAAAATTAAAGAAACATCTGAGAGGGTATTTGAGTCACTGCTAATGTAGTGCTCAATTTTCTCTGCAGTTTCTTCTGGTTTCAGAATAACTAACCGTTTTATCCCAGGCAAGGAGCATGATTATTTTCAAGTGATGAAAAGTGCGTATTATTCCATGGCCCCGTCTCTTTCCAAAGTCGAATGTGCAGTGTTACCAAAATCTTAGTAACTTGAGTTTAGAAGCAGCTAAAGTTCAGTGCAACGTGTCTTGAGAATCCCCACTGCAAGTTCTAAAAAGAAATCTGGTTCTAGTTTCCTCATTTAAGGATATGACTGTAATCCTCTTCTCTAAAGAAAGTCACTTCCTCGTCTGGCATAAAAGAGACCAGGAAACCAGCTGCACTGTGTCTTTTAAGAGACGCTATCTGCAGCTGCAGTCAGGACCCAGAAGGTTCTGAGGTCTTTACCTGCGCTCCCCAAGTGCAAACACAGGTTGATAATCGGGTTGTAAAATATTTTGTGTAGAGTATAGTAAATGATGCGTGTGTCTGCTCTAAGTGAAAGTGCTGTCTTTTTTTTTTTTTAATTATTAAATGTGTGCACTATTTGCAACGGCCTTGGTCTCTGTGATTATGCAACTTGGAAAGCATTTTTTATAACGTCTGGATACAGTAAAAAATTTATGATATGACAATGAAGCATCATACCACTGTCATTATACTTGCTTTTTGCAAGAATTCCTTTTGAAAAGCATCTTTGAGCTCAAAACAAAACCATTGAGTATGCCTTGATTCTACAATTTCATCGTGCTTTAAAGTAAAGGTACGTTTTTCTATAAAATAAAAAGCTTCATTTTCCCAAAGGCCTAATGTTTTCTCTTGCCAAGTGTTAATTCTCTGTTAGAAAACACTTAATTCTACACCTGCCACAAATGCACCTCAAAGCTGTATCTTACAAACTTATTTTTCCTATTGTGACACCTTTAGTCAGAAAACAGGTTCTAAACAAAGGCAAGATGTGACAATGCTCCAGGAATCATCAGATGCTTCTCTCTGTCACATCACTACATTCACATGGCATCCCTGATTATACAGCAGTGGATTTTATAAAGGTATTTAGTATAGAATATTTTGTCTGTATCGTTGTAAATTTATTTACTGAATTAAATATTTCTGAAAAGGCAAAACATTCAGCATCTGCTATGAAATTAAAATGCTTTGAGAACCAGTATATTGGAAGGTCTAAGTTAATATTCCCTTTATGACAGTACTGTTTACCCAATTCAATATATTTATATACCCTGATATCTAGCTTGGTGGTCAATATTGAATATGCATTAACAAACTGCGCGACTTTTTCTCTTGTATTAACCTGGGTGAAAAAAAAATTAACTCTTAATAATAAACATGAGAGAAATGATAAAATGTCAGTTAAAATATGGGCATAAAATATATGAACTATATCTGTTATATTAAGAAAAAATAAAAGGTGAGAGGTAGCTTCTATTTTGTACAATCAGCAGGAGTGACAGGGTCAAAAGATGATGAGTAGTGTTATATGATGAACTATGGTGACAATTTCAAGTTCAGTAAGTGACACCTTAAATACTGCTACGACACAGTCATTCAATCAATCACTAGAACACTAAGAGAGAAATGGCTGTACGAAAGAAAAATCACGTACATAGAGGCATACAGCTTTGACATTTTGCCAGTATAAACTGAGAGTCTATTCAACAAGCAACAGATGCAATGTCATTCTCTTTCTATAAAAGAAATTCAAATATCTGCATGAGGAAAAAACATAAACAGAAGCCAGGATTGTGACTGTCACATGTCAATTACGAATAAATGCTGGGACAAGAACTAAGACGGTCTATGAAGGGCCCCATCAGGAAGACAATCAGCGAGACACAAACTGCTTTATCATTCACGTAACTCTGTTGACATTCATGATTACAAACAAACTCAGCAGCCTAATAGTATTTTTCAACACCTCATTAAAGCACCATTGTTTATGTGACATGATAAGTACTCACAGACACTCATTACTAACACAGGTCCTAAAATATCATAACAGCAAGACTGCATGTCATAGCCAAGCATTGTATGCCACTTAAGACACAAACTACCTCAAACCTCAAAAATAAACACGCACAATGACGTGATGTTTCAAAGTCTACTCCAACTGCCAGTGTTGTGCTAATAACTTTTCAAATATTTCATCTGCAGGATGAAAAGATGTTGAAAAGAGAACTGAAAAGAAAAAATAAGCAATCCAACACCACTTTGCTTTTGTAAATAAAAGTTGAAATCATTTGGATATTCGAAGAGAAAAACTTAACACGGCATTTCTGATAACTGAATAATTGTTAGTAGCTTGATTTTTAATTTAAAAAAATCAAACAGTCACATAACCGTGATGCACTTAATATTCTCAACAAATTGTATTTCCTGGACTGTGGGAAGAGATTGTAGGAGGTTATTCTACATGATCCGCAGGAGTGACAGCTTCATGAGATGGTGAGTAATGAGATAAGCTGCGGCAATGTCATGATAACATGATGATGACCCCATTACACCTCATACATGAACTAGGGAGATCATTGGCTCTAGTGAAACAAAATGTGCATATGCGTTGGGCAGTATACTGGTTACAGACAACACTTAAGTTATTTTACAAATGAGATTGGAGGATATTGAGACTACACCATTGAAACAATAAACAAGTCAGGAAAAAAGCACAATCAATGAGAAAATGTTCTATCAACTACTTTATTTTTTTATTTATTTATTTTTTAAATGTTTATTTATTTTTGAGACAGAGAGAGACAGAGCATGAACGGGGGAGGGTCAGAGAGAGAGGGAGACACAGAATCTGAAACAGGCTCCAGGCTCTGAGCTGCCAGCACAGAGCCCGACGCGGGGCTCGAACTCACGGACCGTGAGATCATGACCTGAGCCGAAGTCGGACGCTTAACTGACTGAGCCACCCAGGCGCCCCACTATCAACTACTTTAAAGGGAAACAAATCATTCAAGATCAAAAGCATGTTCCACTCAGTCCTTATTAATTAAGCTCGGTTACAGACTGTTAAGTTTAGTGGGATGGAGTCTAAAACTTCAGAGGGTTTACAATCTGAATGAAAAATATATGATGATGACCACCTCTGTTATTTATGCCAATAGCTGAACAATTCGGAGCTTACAAGACAAAAAATCACTACTGCTGGGGTTTACTTTAAATGCAAATGTAAACATAAAATGCAAATAGTGAGATGAGCTACTCCGTAGGGGCATCGATTAGATTCAGGATCCAGAACATCAAAGAGTATAATAGCGTACTCTGAAGCTGGGTGGTAGTCGAGTAGGCACACGCCATTCTTCCCGTGAAGAAAAGGGAGAGATGTGTGGTAGGATCCTAGTGGTCTTGGGGCTGAGATGGCCCACCAGCCCAGACCTTTTACCTGAATTCAACCCATACTGTCAACATTTGACCCTTCACCTCTGCAGAGATACCTAATAGGAAATTCAAACAAGAAATTTCTAAGACCACGGTTCCCAAACTGTGCACTGAGGTGCTTGGTGACTTCACAGGGGCTCCTGAAGTATTTTTTTAAGTTCTAGGGAAACAGTGATACTTGCCATCTGCTGGAGGTAACACCAACAATCAGCCCAAAGTAGTTCCCAGTTCTGAGAACATGGTGCCCCTGCTAAACTCCTTTCAATGACATCGTATCTTTGTAAAGTTGGGATTTGGGGATTGCCATTAGAATAAAGGGAAGTTACTACACAAAAATCAATGGAGAAGAGGAAATGAGGTTAGCAGGATCCAATCTTAACCTGAGGTCAAGAAGCTGTGTGGAGCTCAACAGGTGTACGCATCCCCTTAGGAAGGGACTGTGGTTTTTTAAAGAATGAAACAAAAATATTTTTCTTTCAATTTACATGTATTACTTAAACAGCTACTTAATAGTGGGGACGTAAATCTTGTTTAGTTGTTGGGACTTAACTACTTAATAAATAGAACGTTAGTAAGGTGTTACCACATAAATCCTTGTTAAGTTGTTAGGCTCTAAACTACCAAATAAATTAACTGTTAGGTATTTCTTTTGGACTAGGGGCACTATGAAAAAATTCCTAAGAAATCAAGAACATTTGGAAACCTCTGATACGGCTCCAATCACTGTATATAGTGGAAATCTAATCACCTTTTCAGTTCAGCATTCTTATTTTCCCCTTGGGAATGGCACGCTTTCACCATTTTCAGCATAAACCCTTCAGATGCAGAAGACTTTGCTACTGATCATAGGCAAGGGCAAACTTGGGCCACGCTGATTGGACTATCACATTCCTCTTGCCATCGTGACTTGTTCAGAAGCAGACCTATGATTTAATGGGAGCCAAACCAATGCCAGGAGACGTTTCACTGAGACTGTGGGGAAACAGTCAGGGAATGTGTTTCTACCAAACTTGAACCTGAGAGGATGAGATTCCCAGAGGTGCAAAAGGTCATTGTACAGAGCCAGAAAGTAAAGTCGACAAAGGAAGTTTGAGGCTGGAGAGGGAAACAAACAGACCCCTAACGACAGAGTGGGAGCACCCATATTCCAGGCACTGGGGGCCACGTATTCCCCACTATGTATCACGACCTTATTCTTCCAATATCCAGCACACTGGCTGTCATTTAGAACCTGGTTACCCACAGTACTGTCCACGAACGGGAAGCCCCGGCAATATCTGCGCTTGTAAGAAATGCAGACTCTTGGGCCTCATTCAAACCTGCTGCATCAGAACCTGCACTGGCACAGGTAATTTGAATGCACATTCAAGTTTGAGATGTTGGGAGTCATAAAAAAAGAAAAAAACAGTGTAAATAGGTAAATGAATAGTCACCACTGGCCCTATTTTGGTGTGGAGACTTGTGCCTGCTTATATCCAACGTTTAACTTTTGTTAATGTTTTTTAATTTACTTTGAGGGCAAGAGAGCACGACAGCATGTGTGTGTGAGGAGGGGGAGAGGCAGAGAGACAGGGAGAGAGAGAGTCCCAAGCAGGCTCCATGCCGTCAGTGCAGAGTCTGCCTCAGGGCTCAATCTCACGACCATGAGATCATGGCCTGAGCTGAAGTCCGGAGTCGGACGCTGAGCCAACCGAGCCACCCAGGCGCCCCATCCAACGTTTAAACTATAACAGTAATAGCCTGGGGGGTATTCCCTGACTAAAACACAGATGTGTTCATGAAATGCTATTGCTTAGAATACTTCAATGGCTGCCCAGTGGCTTAGAGAGTAAAGTCAGAGGTCACTAACACAGCATAAGAAGACACCTCCACCCTGTCTACACATGTCCCTCACTCCATCCTTTGCGTGTCGTCATGTCCCACACTGCACAATTTGTAATTGTCACCTGCTCCATCTCTATATACCATTCTTTGCCTTTAAAGTCCTCTCCATTCCAATCTTGGCTTGCTGAAGATTTTCTCTTCCCTCACTTTCTCTTCCAGTTGCCTTATTTGTCCTGAAAGAAACAGAATCTAGCAAAATAGTAAACATATGGGCTTTGAGCTAAGCTTGGTGTTTCTAATTTTTTTTAACGTTTATTTATTTTTGAGAGAGAGAGAGAGGCAGAGCACAAGCAGGGGAGGGACAGAGAGAGAGGGAGACAGAATCTGAAGCAAGCTCCAGGCTCTGAGCTGTCAGCACAGAGCCCAACGTGGGGCTCGAACCCACGGACCGTGAGATCATGTCCTGAGCCGAAGTCGGACACCTCACCGACTGAGCCACCCAGGCACCCCTAAGCTTGGTGTTCCTTAGGCAGATACTCTGTAAACGTCATAGCCCCTAAGAATCCCTGAAAGAGCTGCTACTCAAATTTGAATGAACTGATGGGCATTCCATATTTTGATTTATCTTTAGTGAAGTATTTTTATGCCTGTAACCTAGTGCCCAATACAAAATACAGTATTATACAATAAAGCAAAAATGCAGTCTTAAGTATTCCCTGGGTAGTATATGGTATCAGGAAGAATACTGGATCCTAAGGTTGGATGACCATGGGTTTGACACCTGCCTCCTCTGCCCAACAGATAAGCAGCTCTGGGATGTAGTCCCCCAGTGTTCTGTAAAATGTGAATAACATCTTCTTGACACATACATGCTATTCACCTACCTTGTCGTTACCTTCTCCCCACCCCAATTTGGCTGCTAATTCAACTAATTTTCTAATATTTTTCTCTAAAGGAGAATTAGTATCTCCTAACTATATAATTGTCAAATTATAGTTTATCGAGAGTCTTTCATATCTCAATAAGCTTGAATTATAATGGTGATTCATGGGGTGCCGAGGAGGCTCAGTCAGTTGAGCATCTGACTTTTGACTTTGGCCCAGGTCATGATCTGAGATGGAAACCCATACCAGGTCTGGGCCAACAGGACAGAGCCTGCTTGGAAGTCTGTCTCTCTCTCTCTCTTCTCTCTCTCTCTCTCTCTCTCTCTCTCTCTCTCTCTCTCTCTTTCTCTGCCTCTCCCCACCTCATACACACACACTGGAACTCTCTTTCTCTCTTTCTAAAAATAAATAAATAAACTTAAAAAAAAAAAAAGAAACAGTGATTCATAACCAGGAGGCCTTTTGTCCCCCCAGGGGATATTAGCAACTTCTGGAGACATTTTTGATGGTCGCAATTGGAGGATGCTACTGACATCTATTTGGTCGAGGCCAGAGATGCTGCTACACACCCTGAAATCCCTAGCACAGCCCCACATAACAAAGAGTTATCTGATCTACAATGGCAGTAGTGCTGAGGCAGAGAAACCTTGGATTACAGGGACAAATGCAGAATTTGAGAGCAGACATTGTTCCTAGATGCCTCCTTCCAGAAAGCTGACTCCATCAAACTAGAAGAAACAGGATCAAGAGCACTCATACAGGAAGAAAATTTTGTTTCAGGTGAGGAAAGGACCAAAGGTCTTTAAGGCACCCATAGAGAGTGGCAGGATCTCTGCAGGGAAAAAGTCCATGCGTGCAATAGGATTCTGGCCCTGAACACTCAAGCTCTCAGCACTGGCAAAAATTTGTGTACCCTAATTAAGGCACAGAGCCAAAGATCAACAGGTTTTCAAGAACCCATGGGATCTGGGGAAGAAATACATCACTGACCAAGATGAAGTAAAGAGAGTGGCCTAGCCATTATTTGCTGATACTACCCAATGACCTTCATTGTTATAGGATCCCAGGGCAGTCCATCCTGACTGAGACTGGACCTCCCAACTACCTTGTGGGATGTGGGTTTAACATCTAACTTGATTTTATTGATTTTTTATTTTTTAAAAGTTTGTTGGTTTGCTTGTTTGTTTGCTTAGAGAGCTTACACGCAAGCAAGGGGAGGGGCAGAGAGGTAGGTATAGAGAGAATCCCAAGCAGACTCCAAGCTGTCAGCACAGAGCCTGATGCAGGGCTCCGACTCATGAACCATGAGATCATGACCTGACTTAACATCAAGAGTCAGATGCTCAACTGACTGGGTCACCCAGGTGCTCCAAATATAACTTGATTTTAAAGATAGTGATATTTCGTACAAAAATTAGTGAAATAGTATTCACATCCCTTACACATTCTTCAAGCAATAACTGATGGTGGGTTCCACCAATATAATCCCCCTGCCAAAATGAATCTGGGTGTATTTGTAGAGCATCTATTATATTCTTGGCAAGGTAGGCGTTATAGGAAATAAAATTAAATGTGGTTCCTTTCCTTCCAAAAAAAATGTATTATGGTAGAGAAGAAAAACAGCTTTCATGTGCAAACTAAAGAAAAGCCAGGAAAAGATGATGTGAAAGATATTCTCCTAAAAGGGAAAATGATTTTAGGAAGCCACGGGTTATCGGTAGTGCCTCTTAATCCACAGAGGTTAAGCAGAATTACTATGATTAAACATTCTTAAATTCGGCTAGATGTAGGTCAAGGGCAGCCATTCAGAAAACACTTCACTGGAGAGTGCATGAAATAAAAGTCCCCACGGTATAAAGGAGGGAAACAAGCAAAGGGATGCAAACCATGTGTGCGGAGTTTGGCAGTAAAAGGAAAGGAAAGAGGAAATGTTGACTATATATCCACTCTCCCTACTTCAGTCAGTGGCAACAGATGGCTTTCTACAAATCTAAACCCTCATCTGCCCAGGCAATGTCCACTAGCGGTGTTTCAATGCAAGAGGCGGGGAGGGAGAATATCACTAAAATACTGAAGATCATGGAAAGGTGGATAACACTTCAGAAAATCTCTCTATGAATCTTGCTATCAGAATGAAGTCTTTCTTCTTCCAACGTCACAGCAGATCATTCTCTCTTTCTTGGCTTTTAAATATTTACTTATTTATTTTTGAGGGGAGGAGGGGCAGAGAGAGGGAGAGAGAATTCCAACCAGGCTCGGCGCTGGGCCTGATGCAGGGCTCAAACTCATAAACCGTGAGATCATGACCTGAACTGAAATCAAGAGTCAGATGCTTAACTGACTGAGCCAGCAGGTGCCCCTATTCTCTCTTTATAACACTTATAGCACTGTCACCTTGATCAGAGCGGGGGTTTCTATAGGTCTGTCTACCCTGTCCTGCTATGATGGCAAAAAGACTGTATGTTTCTTCCTTTGTGGTTTCAACTGTGTTTAAAAAGATACTTTGCACAGAGGAGGTCCTAAACAAATGAAAAAGATCATTAACTGAATGTCAACGCAAAATTGGAAAGAAAGTGTTTGGTTTTGATGATGAAATCCATGATCAGAAATAGAAAACTGACTGATTTCCTAATATAAATATTTAAGCCTTTAATCATTCACCGGTCTATCCACAGCTATGCTGTTTATCTGTATCCAGGTATCTTTATCCAGTACCTGGAGTCATGACTAGAACATGTAGGTACTCAGTAAAGATTTGCTGAGTCAATGAATGGCAGGATTAACTCCAATAACTATAAGATACCTATTTTAAAGCTTAGAAAAAATAGATAAAATAAATCAATGTTTTCATTTTAATTTTTTTTTAATGTTTATTTCTGAGACAGAGAGAGACAGAGCATGAGTGGGAGAGGGGCAGAGAGAGAGGGAGACAGAATCCAAAGCAGGCTCCAGGCTCTGAACTGTCAACACAGAGCCTGACACAGGGCTCAAACTCACAGACCGTGAGATCATGAGCTGAGCCGAAGTCAGTCGCTCAACCGAGTCACCCAGGCGCTCCCAATATTTTCATTTTAAAGCAGCACATTCAAATTTAGATTCTGGTCCTAGATTCCAGATCAACTAGACTTTTTGCTAAATCTTCCAGCCTTCGTGAAATTTTGTTATGATATGCAAACCCACCCCCTACTCACATCTAAAGCTGTGAAGAAAATCTATGAAGGGAAGATGATATGGTACAACCCTGTTAACATATGGATGGGTCTTGATTTTTCCTTATACTCGACTGAAATAACACTATAATTCTTCATTTTGTCATTTTAGAACTGAATTATTGATTATATTGTCAAAAATATTGGAAATTTTACCTTTATTATTACCTTTACCTTCTTTTTAATGTTTCTCTTAATCAGAAAAGGCTTGTACACAATCTACATTATTAACTATAAATTTTGGCACATTGTATTAAACTAATGTTCCCATCATTTAAAGGCACAGTGGGATGAAAAGTGAAGGGAAAACACTTTTCTTAGAAATGTGGTTATTCATTAGCAATCATAATTGTACATATTTCTAAAGGTCATGTCCCAATCTACCTGTTTATACAAAAAGAATCTAGCAACTGAATTCAATCCACTGAACATAAAATATATTCTACGGCTTTTCTACCTTAATATCATTACTAGTAAATGTTTTTTTGACTTTGACTTTGAAATAAGGACAAATGAAGAAAATCACCTGGAAAAAAATGCAATTTTAAACAAAAAAAAATTATAACATCCTATTTGACATATTAACTAAAACAGAATCTGAAATCAACAAATTTATAAATGATTTTAAAATTTGGGGTGAAAGTCACAAACCAGAGAATCTACCTTCCACCCAAAAAAGCCACAACTGCTTCAAATCTTTAGGTTGGGCAAGCAACAGAATTAGTTCTTGCTAATCTCTAAAAAAGGCTTTTATCTGCCGATAAAGAGTTAAGTACTTACTGGGGTTAAATTTTTGTTGATGTTGTTGTTATTTTTCGAATTCAGACAATTTTAGTGAGCAGTAGGATTAGCGTAAAGTAAACGCCTCAACACCGCCCTCTGCCATAATGGCTTCTGTCAAATGATCACACTCACTAGTGTTCCATTAGATTAACTTGCAGGTGGATTTATCCACTCACTCTCGCGCTGCTCCAGGTTTCTGTTGAATAAGGAATGACAAACGCCTTAAGGACGTTTTCTTTCACTCTCCCTGAAAATAAGGTCATTAAAATGCACAGGAAAATGTGTTTGTGAAACCCCAAAAGTTACAGTCAACAAAACAATAGGTAGAGCTGTGCAGGGAGCTTCAGCACCTAGTTCACCATCTGCTTGGGGGAAAAGAAATTGAGGTCCAAACACAGACTTAGTATAATATCTAATCCAATTCTGTCTTCCCCGACAGAGGACATGTTCTCCACGGGTACTGAAGGGAAAGCAATTGCTTTACTTTCCCTTTGCTAAATTCTATGCTCCTGAGCATAAGGACAATTTTTTCCTTGCTCTTCAATTCAATATACTTTGAAAACCCATCTACAAAGTAGAAAGCCTTCACCATTTGGGGTAATACGAATAACCCCTCCTTATAGCCTGTGCATTGGAGGTCTTAAAGAAGACAAAGGCATATCTCCAGGTGTCTGTATCACAACCCCACTCTCTACTTTGAAGTATTGACCATTTCACATCATTTTATTTTATTTTATTTTATTTTATTTTATTTTATTTTATTTTATTTTATTTTATTTTTAAAGCTTATTGATTATTTGTTTGTTTGTTTTCACATTATTTTTGAGAGACAAGGAGAGACAGAGCACTAGTCAGGGAGGAATAGAGAGAGAGGGAGACACAGAATCCGAAGCAGGTCGCAGACTCTGAGCCATCAGCGCAGAGCCCGACGCAGGGCTCAAACTCACAAACTGTGAGGTCATGACCTGAGCGGAAGTCAGACGCTTAACTGAGCCACCCAGGCACCCCTATTTGTTTGTTTGTTTAGAGACAGAGACAGTGTGAGCAGGGGAGGAGCAGAGTGAGGGAGAGAGATTCCCAAGCAGGCTCCACACCATCAGCACAGAGCCCAATGTATAGTTTGAACTCACGAAATGTGAGATCATGACCTGAGCCAAAACCTGAAACCAAGGGTTAGATGCTTAACTGACTGAGCCACCCAGGCACCCCCATTTTACACCTTTTTAATTATCCAGCCATTCCAACTGAAATTGAAACTGACCGTCCCAATCCTTATGCTTTCTTTTTTTTCCATAGAAGTTACCATATTTTAATATATTATACAATTTACTTACTGTTATTGCTCATCATTTATCTCCTCTGGCCAGAAAATAAGCTCCCTGAGTCCAGGCATCTTTGGTTGCCTGGTTCACTATTACATCCTAAGCATCCTAAGAAAAGCACAGTACTAGAAGATTTTCAATAAATATTTAATGAGCAAGATAGATACCCCTTTGGTTTAAAGAGATAATGGATGAATGAATAATTATAACATATAACTGAGTATGTCAAGGGAATTTTTGAGTTTGGTTGTCGTATCTCCCTCTCCTTCCCAAATTGGAAGAATGTGAAAGAAAGAAGGTAGCAATGAAGGGACAAACTTAGATTAATAGAGAAACAGGATAAAGAAGAAAACATGGTTTTGCAGAAGGCAAGATTGGTGGGCAAGGTATTCAGAATACGGGAAAGGGGATTAGCAATGAAGTTTAAACAAATTACTAATACCTGAGGATGATTAGCAAGATTCTTAGGGGTGCCTGCGTAGCTCCGTTGGTTAAATGTCCAACTCTCAGTTTCCATTCAGGTCATGATCTCACAGTTTGAGATCGAGCCCTACGTCAGGCCAGGCTCTGTGCTAACAGCAGGGAGCCTCTTTGGGGTTCTCTCTCTCCCTTTCTGCCCCTTCCCTGCTCGCACGTGGTCATGCTCATTCTCTCTCTCAAAATAAATTAATTTAGAAAATAAAGATCTTAGATTCATTTCACAAACTGTTAGGCATCCTACTAGGGACAATGGGTCCCCAAATGACATATGATAACAATACACAATATGGTAAGAACTAGAATGGTACTTCTGAACCTCAGTTAGATTTTTTTACACTGATTTCCAAGTCTTCCAATGACTTGGGGCCTTCAGGATCAAAATCCATGATGTTGACAGGGAATACAAGCAAGCAGCTTCAGGATAATGTCTTGGCCTGTCTTGAGACTAGAGGTTCAGACCTTGTCAGTCTTTTGAAACAATCTATGCTGCAGACAGACCCAATCCATTGTGGTGCCTAGACCAGGGTAATGCCATTTCATGTCTTTAATTTTGCACGGTCACCCCTTCTTAAAACGCCCTTTGCCCCAGAGATCATATGAAAACCACATACAAATTCATTTGCTAAGACTCCTTTTAACACTTCTCTGAAGACTCCTCCAAATAGGAGCATCCCTCTTTTCTTCTGAAATCTGTGTTTGTACGCCTGTCTTGATATTACCTCTGAGCCGCTGGAAAGTAGGGAGTGTGTTTAGTTACCGTTCACACCCCTGGTACTAAGATTCTTTCAGGCATACAATGACTTTTTTTTACAATGACTTTTAATAAATATTTCTTGAATTGAGAAACTGTAAAATTCTAAACTGCCTCTTCAGAAACCTCACTAATCCCCCAGAATAAAACTTAAATCAGGTTCAGCTGCATTACCACATGAAAGAGCTGGCCATTAACTTTTCAGCACTGTAAACATTTGCAACCCACATGGAATGTATAATGTATGTCATTTTGTCAAAATATTCAATGAGCCACAATAGTCCATTTATTGATCCAGGGAACAATAGACTGTTGGTATTTGTTCTTATACAAAGGGATTACGTAAATAATAAAGGCATCCCCTCTCTGATGCCTTCAAATAATACATTCATTTTTTTTTTCAGGAAAATATTCAGACAGTGGGCTCCTGAGCCCAATTTTCCTGAACATATGTAGCCATTATCCCAAAATAAGCTCCACTCTGTGTGTCAGGAAATAATGTGAATTTGCCTTGATACAGGACTCTTTGCTCATTTCTATTATTTACCACGAGACTCCACGGGAAGGAGATATGTAAATCATGTTAACGTACACCCTCCATGTTTCTGACTAAATGTGATGCTGGAAATATCCTGCCCCATGGCTGTCATCAAAGCATCATGCTCTGTATCTTTCAGGGACAGACTGCAGCACTCGCTTCATTCACTTTAATATTATAGAAGTAATCTTTGCCATAAGAAAAGGAGTCACTGTGACCAACAAGGTTTTGATGTAAGATTGACCACTGGAGAGTAGACGACACCTGCCTCCCTCAGCCACAGATACTTTAAAGTACTTTCTTCCTTTGTAATTTTAACACAAGGGAAGAAAAGCCCTTATGAGCAACCCTGTCAAGCTGTGACAATGTGAATGAACAAAATTTAAAAATGTATGAGAGGCTGAAAATGAATCATTTAAACACACTAAAAAAAATCCTTCCTTGTGAGTGATGTCCTTGAAAAATTACCTAATAATTTATCCAAAATGAGCATCTTTTTTTCACATGAGTGACGTTTGGCAGGTTTTCTTGCTTTTCCCTTGGATTTACAACTAATTTATTAAGCAGCTTTTAAGCAATTGCTCTGAACTTGGGGTTTCTGATCCACTGAAAAATCAGGCGTATTTCGTGCCATCATCTTTTTTTTTTTCCTTTTAAAACATAAATTGACTAGTACCTCTACAGTTTTTGTTTCTTTTTAACCTAGAAGAAGCAAAGAAAAAAAGGTCCATGTTTGATCCGTTGAGAAAAGAATGCAGAAGCCACGGGCCGCCTGTTGATATCAGCCTTTTTGCTTCTTGTCCAGTGAGGTCTGTATCAACCTAAGGATGGCTAGTCACCCAGCTCTGGCTCCATTATGTGGCCTTGTCATTACCGTTTAGCACTGAGCTCCAGAAAAACAACTGAATTAAATGCCAAGCTTTCTCAGTTTCAGTCCTGACTCTACAACAAATGACCCAGCTGGCCTAGAGGCTGTTACTTAAAAGCCTTTGCTACGGGCGCCTGGGTGGCTCAGTCGGTTGAGCGTCCGTGTCCGGCTGCGACTCAGGTCATGATCTCGCAGTTTGTGGGTTCGAGCCCCATGTCGGGCTCTGTGCTGATGGATCGGAGCCTGGAGCCTGTTCCGGATTCTGTCTCCCTTTCTCTCTGCCCCTCCCCTGCTCATCTCACACTCTGTCTCTCTCAAAAAAGTAAATAAATATTAAAAAAAAAAAGTCTTTGCTAGTTAACCTGCCCTTTGTTACAAAGTGAAATGATATCCATACTTTCTATTACTGTCGTTTAACTGATATCACTCTAATAAAACACCTTGAAAATTATTGTAGGAGAAATAGTGAAGCAACTAGACCCCTGAAATTAAAAAAAACGTGCAAAATTCTTAAATTACTTTATCAGGAAGCAACCCCAAACAAGAATTTATAAGGCACTAGAATTTTTAAGAAAATTATGTCAAAGTCCTAAACGGTATGAACACTTTTGCAAATTTTTTAAATAACTTTTTTAATGTGTATTCATTTTTGAGAGACAAAGAGGGGAGGGGAAGGGCTAGACAGAGTGGAGACACAGAATGTGAGACAGGCTCCAGGCTCTGAGCTGTCAGCACAGAGCCTGACAAGGGACTCGAAACCACGAACTGTGAGATCATGACCTGAGCTGAAGTTGGACACTTAACAGACTGAGCCACCCAGGTGCCCCAAACACTTTTGAATGAAAGATGCCATGCAAGTTATGGCACCTGGGTGGCTCGGTCAGTTGAACGTTCGAATCTTGATTTTGGCTCAGGTCATCATTTCACAGTTTGTGAGTTGGAGCTCTGTGTTGGATTCTGTGCCGACAGTGTGGAGCCTGTTTGGGATTCTCTCTCTGCTCCTCCTCCCCTCAAAATTAATACATAAACTTAAAAAAAATGATGTGGATGTTGATCAGCTTACCACAGCGATAATGAAGAAAAGGAATAAGTAGCTGAAAGCTTCATCAGGAGCAGACAGCCCTTTTCACACTTTGAAAACTAGCGGTGCCTGGCTGGCTCAGCCGGTAAGGCATCTGACTCTAGATCTCAGAGTCGTGAGTTCAAGCTCCACATTGGGCATGGAGCCTACTTGAGAGAGGAAAAAAAAGAAAGAAAGGGAGTAAATTACTCCTCTGTTGTGTTTTGGCTTATATATATATATAGGTCCGCATCTAAATATTTTAAAAGGGAAACTAATTTCAACTCCTTAAAAGAGGAAAGTGTGGGCTCGAGAGGCACCCCAAAAACTGTGTTAAGGGTGATGAACCGTGTGGACCACGTGCAAACTCTGATGTGCCTGCACGCCACCATGGGACGAGAAGTTATACACCACCACCCTATATGCTTGGCAAGGCAACGCGATGGAATTCTGACATCATGATCTCTGTCCTAAGTGTATCAAGGACCTAGATTGACTAGCTGAACTCAGTTTTCTATCTCTTTCACATCTGTCACTTATTAGAAGTACATTGTCTGTGTAGCAAAGCAATATTGTCCTTACCTTAAAGATGTGAGCAGAGAAATTAAGTATGCCTTCCATAAAGTAAGGCCTTTTCACTTAGCCTCACATATGCTCCTTCCCCTGATACTCATATACTTTCTTTTCTCAAATATCACTTCTTCAGAAGGTCCTTGCCTATCTACTCTATCTAAAAGAGTGTCCCCAATGATTCTTTGTCTTCATCTCTGTTTTCTTAGTAACACCTACCGCTTCTTGACATTGTATTATACTTGTTTACTTGTTACTGTCTGGCCACTCTACAGGACAGTAGGAGATTATCTGTTTGGTACATTCTTTGTCTAAGGCAACCTGCATACTGGTCCTTAACACGTAATGGAAGATGAATCAATATTGGCCTTAATGAATGAATCACAGGCAACAGAGTTTCTCAAGGTTATAAGCATATAAAGATATAGTGTGTCAGCTGCAGCACAGTCCACAATGGATAAGTGACTTTAGGGATGCTAAGGTGACAGGTAGGATCTGGCACTAAAAGGGACAGGAGTGACCTGGGAGAAGAAGGAAAGTAATAGCTCGCTGGCCTGCAGGAGGTCGAAAGAGGTACTGCAAATCAGGGAGAGCACAGCACCGAAAATGATGGGTGACGGACTTCCCTCCAAAAACTGACTAACTGTATGATTGTGGAGACGTTCCTTAACTATTCTGAGCCTCATATTCCTAATCTGCAAAATGGGGAAAATAATACAATTCCTTTTCCAGGTTGTATGGGCAACCGGACCAAAAATCATAGATCTAAAGGACACAGCATCTAGCATCATGTCTGTGTGTAATGAGTCCTCCATAAATGGTAGTTATTATTAATTCTATTGCCATTATTACTTCTACTTCTAATCCATATTAGTAGTCCTATGACAGTAGTATTTCTCTGACTTCCCCATCTGCTTGTCTAGCTCACTCTGAAGGTCCAAATCAAGACTGCCTTGAGATGAAAAGTTCCTTGAGAGTTTTATCATCCCTCTCTGGTATACTTATATCCAAAGAATTTGTACTATTATTCTGACCAGAAATTTGGTCAGCCAATGCTGATTCTTTGATTCCTGAATTGTGTTTTAACTCGCAATTTCTCTTCCTTGTGCTCCAACTTGAGAACATCTAGGGAGGAGGGGGGAGAGCCCAGCAAATACTCTAATAATTCAACCCATATTTATTACTTTACTTACTCTGTTTCATAAGAAAAACTGATAACCACCACAATACCCTTTTCTATACATCATCCAAACATCAATCAATTACATAATATAATTCACTTGTATAATTCTCACTTCACACATTCATTAAATAATAAACGAAGCCATTTTATTTTTACTTTATATCCATTTGACTTCTTTAAAAGAAGTAAAGAGTACCGGCACTGGTTACGTACTCGAGTGATTCTGTCTGCCTCCTCCTCCTAAATCTATTCTCCATGCTCTGCCCTGGTTTGTGCACCTTCACTCTGACTCTAGAGATGAACCACCCAAGCTACATAATCACCCTTTTTCCACTTTCATCAATCCAGCGGGAGTGCTGGTAGGAGATCATTGACTGATTCTTTGCCTTGAAATCATTCTGGCAGCAGTCTCCCCTCTTCCACAGTATCAACCCCTGCTGGGTTTTGGTAACACTGCTCCCTTTTACCAGCTCTCTGGGCCTAGGGACCGACTTTTTGCTGTGCTAATCCCTTAGTGTGTTACTCTCCCTTGTTGGTTCTTATCCCTGCCCAATTAAACATTTAAATGTTCCATCTGATGTCTGCTGGGGCCTAGATTAATATGCATTCTATATATGACACAGAACATGCATTTCAAACATAATTTAGGATCACCATTCACATATTCAATCTCGTACATAATAGACACTCAATAAATGCTTTAATTAATCTGAAATTCCTCAAAATAATTCCAACTCCCAATCTCCTACTAATGTTATTAAAGACATTTAATTATCCCTAATTGCTAAAAATAGAACACTAAGCATTTATGTAATTTAACTAGGTATGATTGTCTAGTTATCACCAAATTCTATAGTATTTTTGTAATATTTGTCCTCCCTAACACTGTTTTCTGAAACTACCCCTGGATCTGCTCTTCTCCCCACCCCTCCTTGCTGGAAATTTCTCTGCTTTTTCTTTTTCTGAATGCAGGTAGTCCCTGAAAATAAAGCCTTAATTTTATTAATCATTCCACTGACACTCCCTTGCAAATTAATGACTTGATAGTAACATTTCCTCTATGTTAGTAATGCCGACTGTGTACCTTCATCCTTGCCCTCTCTCTGAATTTTCAGAATCACTTTTTATTTTTCAGAACCTCTCCTGCATATCCAAAAATGAATATGTAAGGATTATTAATGGGTTAAGTTCAAAAACCGAACCTAATATCTACCATCCCAAATATGATTCTCTTCTCTATTAATGAAAACTGCATCCTTCTGGACACTCAGAGTAAACAACTAATGGTCATCCATCAACAACTGAACTCTAGTCCTTTCCCACTCACTATTAGCAGACATTTGCATTGAGCCTCTCCCCATGTCATGTTCTGTATCCATTCCTTCTTCTCTATTTTCACTGCCACTGCCCTAAGCTAAGCACTCATTTTTCTGCTTCTTTTTTTTTTTTTTTTTTTTAATTTTTTTCAACGTTTTTTATTTATTTTTGGGACAGAGAGAGACAGAGCATGAACGGGGGAGGGGCAGAGAGAGAGGGAGACACAGAATCGGAAACAGGCTCCAGGCTCCGAGCCATCAGCCCAGAGCCTGACGCGGGGCTCGAACTCACGGACCGCGAGATCGTGACCTGGCTGAAGTCGGACGCTTAACCGACTGCGCCACCCAGGCGCCCCATTTTTCTGCTTCTTTTACCATCAAACAAGAATGTTTTTAAAAAGCTAATACATACCCTATACAATCTTTTTAGGGTACCAATATTTTGACAGCACTGTAAAAGCAAGATGAATGGAAAAGGTAAAATCTGAAACATTACGTTTGGTAGTTTCTTAAACTTACTGCAATAACCGTTATGAAACTTTTGCACAAAATATAACTTCAATTGAATTCAGCAACTTGGTACAGTAGACCTTCCCAATTTAAGTATGCATGCGTGTACACACACACATACACGAATGATAATACCTTTATTTTAACTCAAGAATGTTTGTGAATTAAAAAAACACCTTAGTAGAAGTGACATAACCTTAAAAATTCAAGAAAAGTCTGAGTTAAATGAAATCATAATTTTTTGGGGAGATAGTTTTATACAGAGAGAATTTAGGGCATTCATACTCAATGAGGTAATGTAACCCACCAGGGAACAATCACTGGGTGGGGAAGGATACAGGAGTCTTTGAGACTACAAAGGTTTATAGCTCTCCAAAGCTCCACCCAACACAAAAAAATCTTTAATGTCTATTCAATTATTTTTGAGCATGCACACGTGCATGTGCAAGAGAAAAAGAGACACCCACAGAGAGACAGAGAGAGAGAGAAATCGTGAGGTGGGGAGGGGCAGACAGAGAGGGAGAGAGAATTCCAAGTAGGCTCCTTGCTGTCAGTGCAGAGCCTGACACAGGGCTCAATCTCACAAACAGTGAGATCATGACCTGAGCCAAAATCAAGACTCAGGAGCTTAAGTGACTGAGCCACCCAGGTGCCTCCAATGCAACAAAATCTTTTACCTTAGTAGTTAATTTCTCTCTAGTAAGGGAGAATTATAGCTGATCAGATTTTTCTTCCTAGGAGGAAGTGGTAAGGAAAAAGAAAAGGCTAAAAATATAGATAATTGGGGAAAAAAAATACCATATGTAAATTTTCAAGTTCTATCATGTTTTTATCAAGCCAATCTCAATGACTTGGAAAGGAGAGCTGAGTAATATTTTTAAAACTACAACCAATTAGGTTAATTAGGCACTAATCTCTAGAGCAGATTATTATCTATCAAGCAGCATTCTGAAGTAAATGCAACTGACAAAACATTTTTAACTAGTTCCTCATCAAACTGTCTTCTGAATCCACTCTTCATGTTTTCTCCTAAATGATCATTACCTATCCACAAGATATAAAACCAATACAGTACTGCATACTGGATCTGTATTATTTCTCAAAACAAATTAACAAAGGAACTCTCTGTGGCTCAAAGCTTGAACCAAGTATTGAAAAATCAATTTCTTGGCAACTTCAATTGGCCAAAGCATCATTTCTCTTTGTCTTCTGTAGCAACACAAGACTACACAGAAACATCTGTCAGTGAACACATTTTGAGAACAGGCTACACTCTTGGTTCAGATTCACTCAGAACAAAGTAAGTTTCTCAGCTGCTGGAATGTGATTGGCAGAGGAGACTGAGCAGTGTTCCCATCTGCTCTCAATGGGGGGAGAGGAAGAGAAAGGGAGGTGAAAAGCACCTTAAATCATGCAATGATTTAAGAATGAGTGCTTAAGAGTCTCTTATGCTTTGGCTCTCTTCCACTCTAAGAGGGTGGGTGATGGGTATTGAGGAGGGCACCTTTTGGGATGAGCACTGGGTGTTGTATGGAAACCAATTTGACAATAAACTTCATATATTGAAAAAATAAATAAATAATGAATGAGCGCTTAAGGAATGATTCAGGGGCATATTCTGGATTAGCAGTGAGAAAATGGATTTTATCTTCGGGTTTATTCCACCCAAAGAAATGTATGACTGTTTAAAAATAGAGTGTGCTAGCAACCAGAAAGTTCTAAGCTTCTGAAATCCAAGTTCTTAGCCTACAAAATAAAACACAGAAAGTGCCTCACTTCAGTCAATTATCAATACATTGAGAATTTTCCCCCCTTTAACAGTACACTATATAATTTAACAGCTTTCGTTTTAAATTAATATGAATAAGGAAATTGTCTTCTAAATACTTTTCTGTTTTGAATAAAATAATAATTTCTAAAAAGTCACAAAATCACTTTGTAACTGGAAACTGATAAATACTCTTAAGTAAATTGACATTTTCACAAAATTAGAAGGAACTAAATATTTTAAGAAATATTTCTAGGGGCGCCCAGGTGGCTCAGTCAGTTAAGCGCCTGACTTTGGCTCAGGTCATGATCTCACAGTTTGTGGGTCCAAGCCGCATGTTGGACTCTGTGCTGACAGCTGGGAACCTGGAACCTGCCTCGGATTCTCCCTCTTTCACTGCCCCACCCCCACTTGTGCTCTGTCTCTCAGAAACAAATAAATGTTAAAAAAAATTTTTTTAAAGAAATATCTCTAGGGGAGAATATTGTTTCCCATATTTTAATAAAGAATGCTATGTAAAACCCTGCTTTACAATAAATTTTCCCTTTCCCTAAATATGTCCCATGAAAATCCTCTTGCCATTTCTATAAAGGTAGAGTCAGAACCTCAGAAACTCTCCTACTCCATAAAAGCAAGAAAAGTAAAGGCAAAAATTATCAAAGCCAACTTTGTTGGAACTCTGAAAATTAACTGAAGGCTTGCAACAAAATGAGAAGAATTTATTCAAGAAAAACAGTTATATTTTAAAAAAAGTAGCAAGACCAGTAGTGTTTTAACTTCTATGACTATCTCCCTCTCCCCAGCTCCACAGTAGACTTAGAAACCAGCACCCATAGGATCACAGTAGTTGGGTAAAAATAGCAGCCTCCAATAACCAGGAACAAAACAAATATGTCTGCTCTCACATTGTACTGAAGGTGTTTTTCCGGGAAGCTAGGCAAGGAAAAAAATATGGAAGACACCCAGATTGGAAAGGAAATAAGTAAAACTACTTCTATTTATAGATGAAATTATCTTGCATATAGGAAATCCTACAAAATATATATACATACACACACAATTAGAACTGATAGGCTAATTCAGCAAAGTTGCAGAATACAAGATTAATACACAAAAATCAATTATATTTTTATACAATTGCAATGAGCAAACTAAAATGATGTTAAGAAAGCAATTCCATTTGCAATAGCATTACAAAGAACATGACACTAATGGATAAATTTAATAAGACAAGTTCAGGGTTTGTACACTAAAAATAGCAAAACATCCACTGAAAGAAACAAAAGCATACCTGAATAAGACATATCCTGTGTCCAGATCAGACTTAATATTATATTCCCCAAATTAATCTACAGATTCAACACAATCCTGATTAAAATCCCAGGTGCCTTTATTGGAGAAATTGACAAGGTGATCCTAAAATTCATGTGGATACACAAGAAACCAAGGGTATCTAAAACAATTTTGAAAAAGAAGAATAAAGTTGGATGACTTACATCTCCTGTTTTGAAGCTGAGTACAAAGTTATAGAAATCAAAACAATGTGGTATTGGCGTAACGACAGACAGTATGTCTATCTATCTATCTACATATATATATATATGTGTGTATATATATATATATATATATATATATATATACATATATATATATATGTGTGTATATACACACACACATCAGCTGAATAGAATTGAAAGTCCAGAAATAAACCCTTACATTTATAAGCAATTGATTTCAGCAAGAGTGCCAAGACAATGACGTTGTGAAGTATAACTATTGCAAAAATGATGCTGGAATCATCTACTATCCACATGCAGGTAAATAAATAAAGGTGGACCCCAATCCCCCACCATAGAAAAACATTAACTCTAAATGGATCTCAGAATTATACATAAGACCTAAAACTATAAATTACAGCAGATACATAGGAGTAAGTAAGTCTTTTGACTTTGGATTAGGTACCAGTTTCTCAGACATGACAATTAAAAAATAACAGCCAAAAAAAGACAACCCAGACTTCTTCTAAATTAAAAGCACATGTCCTAAAAAGTATATCATCAATAAAATGAAAGGACAACACACAGAATGGCAGACAATATTTATAAATTATATCTCTGATAAGGGACTTGCATTTGTATACACAGATAACTCGGACAACCCAAAAATAAAAAGGCAAATAACACAATTGAAAAATTTGGGGGGGGGGGGGGGAGATCTGCACAGACATTTCTCCAGAGAAAATATACAATGACCAATAATCACAAGAAAGATGCCCAATATCATTAGTCATTAGGAAAATACAAATCAAATCCACAATGACTACCACTTCACACTGAGTAGGAGAGCTAAAATCAAAAGGGAAAAGGATAACAAGTGTTGGCAAGGATGTGAATAAACTGGAACCCTCCTCATTCATTGCTGGCTGGATGATAATATGGTGCAGCCACTTGGAAAAACAATCTGGCAGTTCTTCAAAATATTCAACAGAGGGTTTTCATATAAACCAGTAACTATACTTCCAGGTACATATGGAAGACAATTAAAAACCAATGAGGCACATAAAACTTGTACATAAATGTTCATTGCAGCCTTTGTTCATGGAAACCACCCATATGCCCATTAACAGACGAGAGGGTAAACAAAATGTGGTGAATCCATACAATAGAATATGATTGTTCAATAAAAAGTAGTAATATACTGATACACACTACACCATGGAAGAACTTTGAAAACACAGGCTAAGTTAAAGAAGCCAGTCACAAAAAGCTCCATATATGTGATCCCATTGATATAAATTGTCCAGGGTCAACAAATATATGGAGGCAGAAAAGGGACTGCCAGGAGCACAGAGGTAGGGAAAAGAGGGTGACTGCTAATGGGTTACTGGGCTTCTTTTTGTGGATGATGACAATATTCTAGAATTAGGTGCTTGTGATGACTGCACATCTAAAAATGCATTTAAAAACATGGATTATACACTCTCAAAATTGAATTATATGGCATGTGAATTACACCTCCATCAAGCTCTTATAAAAAAATCTAGCGCCAAAGATTAATATCAGAAATAATGTCTGAGCAAACTTGAAAAACTCTTAGTATGGGCATCAAAGTACTCAAGAAATGTTAGCTATAATTAGCTGTAACTACTATCAGAAAACATCAGTGTATTTGTCAAAATTAATTTTTAAACTGTAATAATTTAATACAGAACATTTAATTTCTCTTTTTCACAATGAATTCAATATTCTTACCCATTTTTTGACTAATTAACTCTTGCAAATCTATAATACGGCTTTGGAAATAAGTATCATTTCATAGCAATAGTTGAAAAATACGTTTGTAAAATAGATTTCATTAGCTTTATATCTGGAAAGTACTATCTTCTGACACGATTTTGGTCTACAAGTAGGACAGTGTTTTTCCTATGTAATCATAATTTCCTTTTTCTATAATGGTTTTCCTTATGTGAATGTTTAGAAATCCATATGGAATTTTACTGAAAATCGCACATTATAAAACATGCCTGGTATCATAAAAGACACTGAGTAATAACTAAACAACCACTGGCTCTAACAGAGCTTTTGTTTGTTTTTGCTGACTTTCTTATAAGCTTACTTTAAAGACAACTGCCACTGGAGACCAAAATTTAATATAAGCATGGGGACGGCTCTGCAGCTTTATAAATTTACCCGTACTTGATGACTTCTGTTTCCTTGGCAAAAACTGGACTACACAATCTGCAAGATTCTTTTAACTCCATAAGGTCATGATTTGACATCTTAACTTCTGAATGATTATCTTTTAGAATGAATTAATCCTCAAAACGATAGTGTTTTATCCCACATCATAACTTTTCTGAAAGAAGGAAGAAAATGCCCTTCCCAAATCAAAACCCCAAAACCGAGTGTGAGAAATTACAGCTAATAAGTATATGCTAACAAACATAAACAACTATCTTGGGGGATTATATAATTACCATGTATATAATGCTTCATGCTTTCTAAGTTCTGTAAAGCTATTAATTAATTTTTCCTTTCAAACATACCATGAATCAGCAAGTTATTGCCCTCCTTACCTTCTAGGATAGGACCCAAATGAAAAGAATAACTGGTTTCTCCAAATCCCAAACTAATTCTGTGTTATCAATGAGGAGTAATTCATAATAGTGCTAACCTAACACCAACCACATCATTATCATCAAATGTATTATTTTCATAATGCTTTGCACAATTACATTTAAGATTTCAGTGGCATTTGGAGACCTCAAACCAACATCAAGTTGTATGAGGGGACTTTGATAGGCCCATTTGATGAGCTATGCTGTCTCCTGAAATATCAATTTATTAAACTAGTTGAAAAGAAAAATCTCTACACCAGTTGATGAGGAGAAGAGAACCACCGACTAAACTGACCACTGAGTAGATCCGCAGAGCCACTACTGCGAAAATTGCGGTCACAGAGGTGTAAAATGAGAACATTTGTAGAGCAGTATTAAGGGTAAAATGTTTATTTTGGAAACAAAACAAAATAGAAACCTAAGTTGGAAAAGGAAAATAAAGATGCAAAGGAGAAAATAAAAAATGACAAAATTAGAATCCATAAAGAAGGTGGGCCAGCCACAAAAAGCCCGTCCCTCTAAAAGGTGGCCCAGGTCATTTTGCAACATGAGCGGGATACAATGGAAAACAGCACTGTCATTTAGGAACTATTTATGTCAATAAGCACATTATTTGAAGGTGAATAATTAGTGTCTGATTTTCCTGATTGCCCATGAAAAAAAAATTCTGTCCACATACTAACTATAATGAGAAAATCATTCTGTCCATATACTATCAAGTTGGCTCAGAACACGACAGGAACCACAGATGCATTTCCTCAATGAAGTTAAAGTATGACTTTGAGAGGTCCGAGCAAAATCCATTTTTCAATCCAAATATATGCTGGATTGGTATACTTAGACTCTATTCCCAAGGTTTTATCAGTACGCTAGAAATGACTTCTGATACAATCCTTGCATCCTCAGTAAAAATGCTACCTCCATGGTGAAGCCTTTCAGACAGTAAGCTGTTCTACCTTTTATGAAATAAACAGTTTAGCAAATATTCCCATTAAAGAAATCCTCATTATTGAATTACAATGCAAAATAATTTTGTTATTTATATTTTAAGTCATATAATTATTTTATCATGATTACACATCATAGGTTTAATTAGATCTCTTATTTAACATAATTGTTTATTATAAATCTCTTAATAATGAACACATAATGCTTGCTTACATGTCAGTCCCCCAATAGACTGCACATTTCTTCAATAAATAACCCATGTCTTTTCGTCTTTGTATTCCCTTCCCTAGCATACTGCCTAGTACAATGACTGAGCCAGAGTTAACCGCCAATAATATTTACTGAATGAACAAATGAATGAATAGATGGATGAACAGCTCCAGCCTCGATCTCTTGCCTGAATGCTAAGCTATGTTCCACCTACTGGATGTATCCAGGTGCAAATATCTGGGGCTGGACATGTCCTAATCCCCTTTCTGCTCTGTTTCCAATTTCCAGAATTTGGTTTAGCAACACCATCGTGAATCAGCTGATCCATATTTCTATGTGTCTCCGTCTGTCTTCCTTCTGTCTTTCTCTTCTCTTCCTGCCCCTCCCACATACACTCTTCCTGGAACACTTATTTTCAGTTCAAAGAACAGCTCCAAGTCATTTATCCATTAAGGCATCATCATGGCTATCACTCACAGGCAGTTTGTAGGTTGTCTTTCCTGTAGAATTGCAAATTCCTTCATCCTAGCTCCCCATTGCTCCAATATTTTGATGTAGAATGTGCTCTAAAAGCCAAACACATTCTGTTTCACGCAGCCATTGAGACTGTTCATAAAATTAATATGTGACCATAAGATTAAAGTCCAAATTTGTAAACATCTTTCAGGGTAATATCACTCATTTTAAAATTTCAACATATAGGAAACAAGCAACACAGGATCTGCCTTGACAGAAGTCAGAGAGTCATAATTCATATACGCTAGATGATGCTAATGAGTGGGGTGAACAGTCGGTGACAAGTGCTGTATGATTTGATAGAACTTTAAAGATTTCATACGTGGTAAGGACAAATTATATTTGAAACATTATTCGAATGTGACTTACAAAATTAAAAAAATAATATATCACTTAAACATCAATAAGAGTTTTGCTTATTTTCCAGTGAAATGAAAGAACTGTGTTTAATTTTAAAGCACTTCAGCAACAGTCTCTGCCTATACAATTAACCCACTAGTTACAAATAAGGCTTGCCAATTCATTAAAACAGCAACAATTATTCAATGTTACTTTCAGTTGTATAGGTAGCAAACAAAAGCCATAAAATTGCATTTATTCATTTTTAAATGCAATTTTTTTTCAGAATCTTTGTTTATTTGTAGGATTTCACCCAGCCTGGCTATCGATATTATATGACCAAACTCATTTATACTGAATTATGAGGTTTCATTTTATAACCGAACTAAATTAGTTTCCTGGAAAATAAATAAGCAGTTCGAGGGGAAAAGGTATCATTCCCAATTAGCCAGACCTCTGCTGGTCCATGTTTAATGTCATAATACAATAAAATAATCTGGCCTATGTTGCTGTTAGGAACTAGCTTCATTAGAAAAGTCAGGAAAAAGCTCTAGTTCTGCATGTCCTCAGCATATACTTGATAATTAAAGCCATATGCTTCCATCAGTCTGGAAAGAATATGAATAATAGAGGAGAAACAATGAAACCAGCTTAGAAAATTGTCATTTGAAATGGCTGACTGTATAACTGTATCCAACACTGTGCTGTACCTCTCTGAGTTATATTTTAATGTTCTGGAAAGAGTTCTCATCTTAATTCCTAATAAAATATTTGTTAAAACAAACATAATCAATATTCCATGTTTTCATCTGAGAGTCTAGGAGCCAACATCATTTAATGGCATGCCTTCATCCCATAGAACACTGAATTATGTGGTTTGGGGATAATATAAAAAGGAAAAGAAGACACAGTCTAAGAAACAATTAGTACATTTTCTAACTGGAGAGCCAGAACTCATTCTCGTAATTTAAAAAAAAAAAAGGATTCAGAATGCTTTCAACACGTTATATAAATAAGGGCAAATTAATAGAGTAAAAACTGAGTAGATAAATTCCAAGGAGAACTGCAACAAGAGTCATTTAGAGTTCATTAAGTAAGTCCAACCCAAAGAGGTTAGACCCAAGTCAGGTTTTGAAAGACAAGACCAAAGTGCAATGGTTGCAAAGAAAAAATTCAAGCAAATGCAAAGAGATCCAGAAAGAACAAAAGCTCAAAGATGGAAATAAAAAAGGTGGGCAGTTCCCCTTTCCAGGGTAAAGCAATCCTCACTGGGGCTGGGACAATGAAGGCAATGTAGGTGAGGATTCTGAAGAGTTAAATGCCCTTCAAAACATCAGTTTGATAAAATTAGCCAATCTGAGTCATCATGCATTTTTAGATAGAAAAAGAAAAGTTTTGATGGGGAAAACAACAACAACAAAACAAGAAACACTAGTGCCTTAGAAGAGCTATGGGATGGTCAAAATTATTCCAAAATACATTTAGATAGATATCCAATGACTTTACTTGCAGACTGAATCATCCTTAACACAGAATTATCCTTACAACTGTAAATGTCAGAATACGCAGTTTATTTTTTATGCTATTTATACACCAGCTACTTCCAAAACAGATTTTTGAAGGGCACAGAGTAAAATCATAAAAGAACATTAAAATAGTAAATGAGGGTGAGCAAGAATAGAGCAGGAACACTTAACTAAGAAAAGCCATTGCCATTTAACACAAAATTGAGCACTGGATTTCTGGAAGCCAAATTATAAGCTAAGAGGACAAATTCTTTCATAATTTATCATGAAGCAAATATTTGTTGATCACATAACATGTACAACATCATGGTCAAATGTAAGGAAAAAGCCAGGTTCATCAATAGCTAATTTCTTCCTAGTTTTGAATTCAAAAAGAAATCTGTTTCAGTATTTAAATGAGAGAGCCATGTAAGGAAGGAGTGTAAGGAAGGAGTGATACCCTTCATGTCAAAATCACAAAAACTGAAAATGTTCTATTAGGGTTATTTCTTAAAATAAACTTTGATAAAGCCTAAGGCAAAATATTTGTAAATATTACATAAAGGCAACATTTTAAAATAAATAATGCAGGTATGCTCCATTTTAGTAATCTGGTACAAGAATTTGAAGAATGAATGGTATCCTTAGAGCAGGATAAGAAAAAAAAAAAAACTACACATGGTCTACTTAGGGCTTATAACAAACTTTGATAAAGCTGGGGACAAAATATCTGATTATATTTATATAAAGGCAAATGATGTAGGTAAGCTTTATTTTGGTAATCTGGTGTAGTAATTTGGGAAAATGGATGGCATATCAGCTACTTTTCAGGATATTTGCTGAGCCCAAAGTGACATTTTTTTTCTTTTTCTTTTTCTTCTCTTTCTCCTTCTTCTTCTTTCTTTTCTAAAAACTCTGTCCCACCTTATCCCTACCTTCTCTAATATAAAGGGCTGAGCCTCTACCTCATGACCCTGGACAACTGGCCACGGTTAATTGGATCAGAGCTGGATATGAGACTATAGCTGTCCTGTAAGGGTGTTTTGTTTTGTTTTGTTTTGTTTTTGTTTGTTTGTTTTTAAACCAGAGCATGTTCTGAAATACTCTAGTTGAATTTGGGTTGTTCCTTTAAGCAGAAGATGAACTTGAGAGCAGTTAGAAAGCCATTTTCTACCAATGCTTCTCTTTGTACCTCTGAAAGGTAAAATGGGGGAAGGTAGAGAAAGGGATGAAAGGGGGAGAAGAGTGAGGGAAGCAGAAGGGAAAAGAGCTCAGAAAGGGGAGAAAGGGAGAAAGGAAAGAGGAGAGGCAGAGGAAGAAGGAAGGAGGAAGAGGAATTGAGAGAGAGAAAAAGGCTGGCTGGTTTCTAATGACTTTTCAATCCATGATTCTATTTTCAGGCCTACTGAGGACTTGCAGTTTTGTGCCCTTGAGTTACATCTTTACTATTTTAAGGAGCTTCCAAAAATATATATATATATCACTGTGCCCATAATCACTGCCTCTGCTTTAACACCAATGGAAGGAGAACAGGAAAAGGCCTGGCCAGGGTTGTAGAGTCTCACCAACACAACATTCCAGTCCATCCAAATTGCCTCCGTGCACTGGGAACATGAAAACGGTAAAACCCAAGCTGTCATGCCTAGACAGTGACTCCAGGGCTTCTGCTCCACAGAGCTCAAATGCCATATGATTTGGTCCTCAGATAGGTTTGTTTGTCCCATGATGACTGGCTAACCAGACATTTTTAGTCCATTGTCCCTACTCTCGGAATTTGACTTGCTTTTCATTTTCCTCCGCAACGGTTCACCATCTCATTTTTCTATTATTTACTTGTCTGTTGTATTTATTTTCCAACCTTTAAAAATTTTTTTAACATTTATTCATTTTTGAGAGACACAGCAACGGAGCATAAGCAGGGTCAGGGCAGAGAGAGAGGGAGACACAGAATCCGAAGCAGGTTCCAGGCTCTGAGATGTCAGCACAGAGCCTGACGCAGAGCTCAAATTCACAAAACATGAGATCATGACTTGAGCCAAAGTCGGAAGCTTAACCGACTGAGCCACCCAGGCACCCTTATTTTCCAACCTCTTTAATGTTAACGACTTTATCCAAAGACAGAATTCATTCTCTTCTCCATCAATAGGACTCTCTTCAACAACGCTGAACTCCAAAGGAGTTCTGGAAATCCAGGCCATATTATATTTTTCAGCTGAAATCTTCTACAGAAAAAATTAAATTGTTAGTATCTCTGCCTATGGGGGAGATTCCTGGCCTAGTCTCCCCTGTCCCCCACTCTCATATAGATAGTAGCACTTTCAAATGTGATGATATTTCGTGCTTTCATCTGCAAAATGGAGATAATATAAAAGCACTTATATCACAGAAATTTTATGAGGATCTAATGACATATTTCTATGAAAGTACCTTGCCAACTCTGAAGCAACTTTAAAATGGTACTTATCCACCTAATCCACTGATGGAAAAGGTCCCGCGACAAACAGAGTGTCCCTAAGAGCTGATGGTTAGGAGGTGACATCATATTGACATGGGGGTAATAAAGAGCCCAGAATGTTCAATACCATTAGTCTGTGTAGTCCTGAAAATTCATCATCAAAGACTATAAAGAAGCCTTACACTAGACACTACCGGGAATTGCAATGGGGTTTGGACATCGACTTTCTTTTACTAGAGCTTTTTGGGGGCTAAGACATAAAATACAATGATTAAGCAGAATAATGCATGATCACTCTTAAAGAAACAGTATCACTATTGAATTAACACTATGGTATTTCATTTCAAAAGAATGTTGTGGAAGTGAGACATAAACAAAGGTTGTGAAGAAGTGGTGAGGTTTAAAATGCAGAGAAAAGGATAGATATAACACAGTAAGCACAGAGATGCCTTTGTTCACAAAGGGCTAAATCATGGAGGAGAGCTTCTGGGGAGAGAAAAAGGCAGGGAACAAGCTGGAAACAAGCTGGAATCTGGTTGGCCTGTACTAAGGAGGATGCTCTTTGTGTTCCTTATGTTTTGTGAATCCTTCCTCATAATTCCAATCCAGTGGGGAGTGGGTATACAGTATTTCTCATGGATTTTCACGTTAAGGGCATCTCATCTATGGAGCCTAACTGGACCATAGAGTCAGGGGATATTCTGCATGTGTTCAGGTCTCTTTGCCATTGGATCAGAAGTTAGTCCCTGCAGGCCAGCACCTTAAATGGCTGGCAAGGTCATTTGGATGTTATGGCTTCCTGTTTTCCACAAAGACTAGAACTGGAGTGGCCAGGGAAGAATTCCAGGCTACCAGCAGAGGCAGGAAGTAGTATGGGTGAGTGACAGAGAAAGCAGGGGACATGGCGTATACGAAGGACGACGTGCAGGAACACTCAGCAAAATCCTGGCAATTAATTGACTATCAAACGACTCGGGGATTTGGAGACTGGACTTCTAAGGAGAATTTGGGGATCATCAAGAGAAACAGGAAAACCAGGAGAAGAAGCTAGTTTGGAAGAAAAGTGGTGTGGTTTCAAGTTTGGCTTTTAAGTGGTGGGGGTGGAGTTACCTCACATGTAGACAGGTGGGTGTTAGCATGCTGTCAGGGATGAAAGTTCTAGAACTTGAAATATAGAGTGGACTGGGATATACACATCCACACATCATGTACATGAATGTAATACTTGACATTTAAGGCCTACATATTGGTGAAGGTTAAGGGAAGAGTGAAAGCAAGCTCAATACATAAAAGGAAAATCCTTCCATTAACTTACAAAAGCAGGGGTAAAGAGTAGGGAGCCAGGAGGGTGACGAAAAGCAAGTTGAGGACAGAGACCATCAGGCTTGGTGATGAGACCATGACAGTGAATTTGGGGAACACAATCTCAGCCATGACACAGGGAGAAGAGAAAGGGTGTGATGAGTGAATGGCATACTGGTAGACCAAGGGACTGTTGAGCGCAAAAGAGAGAGACCAACTGGAAAAGGAGAAATGTGAGTGTGTGCAAAGATTGGAGGGGCAACTGCCAGAAGACAGAGGTTAAGGGGCGCCTGGGTGGCTCAGTCGGTTAAGCCTCCAACTCTTGATTTCAGCTCAGGTCAGGATCTCGTGAACTGTGAGATTGAGCCCCCTATCAGGCTCAGCGCTGACAGTGTGGAGCCTGCTTCGGATTCTCCCTCTCCCTCTCTCTGTCCCTCCCCTGCTTGTGCTCTCTCTCTCTCAAAATAAACAAATAAACTTAAAAAAGAAGAAGGAGAAGGAGGAGGAGGAGGAGACAGGGTAAGACATTGTCACCGATTTTGGTTGTTACAGAATAGCTCTGGGAGGGAGTACTGAAGGGCTAGAGGAACACAGTAGAAAGTTTGAGGCAGATGGCAGAAATACTTCAGGATATTAGATCAGATGCTTACCAGAGTAGAAAATGAGACCATCGCTGAGAGTAAGAGGTCAAGGCTTATGTGGAAAAGTATCAGGGCTTAATTGGGTCAGAAGGCACCTAAGGCAGACTGGAGGGAGCAAGAACAGGAAGGGGCAGAGTCATAGTGATCATAAGGAACAGGTGGCATAGGCATGAGAGTGTGGGCAGCGTGGATGCTGTGGTCTAAAGGGGACCCATCTCCCTATTTCTTAGGCTTTCCGCTTCCATTGCTGGCAGATCAGAATTACAATCCTAGTAAAACTGCTTTCAAATATCAATATTTTTGTATTTTCCATTAGCAAAATAAGATACATGCGATAGAATTTTTCATATTTATACCCGACCATGACAATATAAAATAAACAGATTGCCTGTAACAATGATAGTTATGTTCAAAGCACTCTCCACAGCTAGATTAATTTTCACGCGCATTCTAAGTGCTCAGTACTATTATTATCCCATTGTACCTGTAAGAAGCCCAGGGCTTAGAAAAGTTAAATGACTAGATTTCAATTACAGAGATAGTAAACGGCAATCCCGAGATGCAAACTCGGGGCTGGATGATTGCGCTGTGGTTATGAGGGATCCTCATTTCTGCTTCCTGAGGGAACAGTCAGTCTTGCAGTTGAGAATTGATATGCACTGTGTGAGATGACGTGGGGACGAAGCGAGCATGCTGGGGCTGAGGACACGGCAGCAGGTGTAAAATGGGCCCCCTACACAGGGCAAATCCATAAAGAGACCAATTATATATCCTTCCCTATGTTCATCTGTATATTTTCCCTAATACCAGCCTGACTTGTAATAGAGGTGCCAGGAACTGTGTGTAGCTACATAACAGAGCAGTGGGCTGACTGCTCTATAAGGTGGCCAGCTCCCTTGAAACCAGGCATCCGGCGTGAAAAGGCCCTTTGATCACTGGCGGGGATCCGGAGAGTTCTGAAGACTCTCATGGCTCTCAGAGATCTAGGCCTTGCCGAGAGTCGGAAAAACATCTTTATCAGAAAGAAGACACGCCAAACCAGAGCTCTTAGAAGGTATTCCCAGGAAGGTGGAGGTTTTTCTCGTTCGTTTGTTTTTGTTTTTTGTCTGTTTGTTTGTTTGTTTTTTAGTACTGGCCCAAAGCCAGTACAGCCCTGCCTCCTCAGGCTCTACAATCAGAAGTCCAGAGAAAAGGATGGCTGACATGGAAATCCACTGGCAAACCCATTTTAATTCAACCCTTCAACAACTTTTAGTGAGCGCCTAACAGGTGCCAGGCACCATACCAGACAATGCACCGTGGAATTTCAGACTAGAATTAATTAAAATCCACACAAATAAATATAATTCCAAACCTAGTTAAAACGTGTAAGTGGCATTTTTATCGCTAAACTGCAATTTTTTCCAAGGTAAAAATCAAAAGGATGCATCCGTCATTTTCTGAATTTCATACCTCTCCTGCTCCCCATTTCAAGTCAGGTCTATAATAATAGTTAAAGGAAAGGACCTGAAAAACATGAGCAATTTTATAGTCTAATAATCACATCTCATCCTACCACCTGTCTTTGAAAGCTTTTATAGTTTCAAATAACATTTGCAAGTACAATAATATTTCTGTACTTATACAATGCACTGGGTAACAAATTTGAAAACACAGGAACTACTTAAGAGAAATATTTAGATTGTGTCTAATTTAAATAGATAGTCCAATGGGCAAGGACTGTGTCTAATTCTATGTTAGGTACAGCACATTGCAAAATGTTGGCACTCAATAAATGTAAAATAATAACAACAGTCTTTTCCCCTTTAAAGTATATAATTACATCTACCCCCTACTGTGCCCCAAGCTCAGTGACAGATCTTTTGTTTATTAAATCCACAGCCCTGAAGGCATACACTACTGCACTTTCAATACAGCTTCAATAAGAATTGCAGTGAAGTCCTCTCTAGTTTAGGTAAAACTTTAAATATCTACAAATCCCTAAGGAACATCTTAATTTAGCCATCCACCATCTATATTACTTAACCAAATGCAGGAAACCTTTTGTAAGTCCCCAAAGTGGAATCCAAACACTAAGTGGAAATGTGTTCTCAAAGTTAGTTTGAAAATATGTCATGGAATAAAATTACTCCTAGCTAATTTACCATTTCTCTTTCCTAAAGAAACATGTCAAGCTGCTAAGCAAAGCTCTGAAGGCTTTATGCAGGAAACATTCAATAGGTTCCCATGCTTGCGTTCAAAGTGCGCTATTATCCAAGTAGCCTGAACTGAGGAGGAAAAAAAAAAAATGACTCATGTACAGCTTTATTTGAGACATTTGCACTACAATGAACTAAGCAAAGCAACAGGTCACGTTAAAAAATATTCCAGAAAGCAACAGCAGCCGAAGCCCCTTCGAGGGGAATTTTGGATTGGGAAGCACTTTTGCTTCATCATTATTTTCTTCTTGTTTCCCGTGTTTGTATTTGAATGCTTGCACTTGAACATTAGTTTCACAATCACCTATTCTACATTTGGTATTGATGAAGTTCAACATATGCTCAGCAATTCACTGCTACTAAAATAAGAAATGCAAATTCAGCTAAGTGTGCTCCAAGTCTAACGTTAAGCTGGGCCCGAGTTCCTTTGTAGTTTTTGTAGAGTATTATCATTAGTAGAGAAGGGTTAATGGCAAAGGCCGATGATTGTTTAAAAATTCACATTACCAAAGTGGATTACATTGCATCTACTAAGGGGATCAACAATGTAAGCCTACACTAAGCCATTATTGCAGAAACAAAGCTTTCATTTTAAGCCTTTGGAAACAAGCATAAAATGGACAAAAGAAAAAATTCTTCTGATGTAAGAACAAGGCAAGCACTACATGCTTTTCATCCTTACTCAGATTAGAGCCATGATGAATACCCAAAAAAATGGACCATCTCCCCAAAGAATGAATCATTAAATTATAACATGTCCACATTTTGGAAAATGCTTCTTGTCTACAACTAAAACTCCAACAGAAAATCCTTTACTTAAATGTCTTTCCGCTTTTGTTGAGAATCAGTCACAACGTGGAGATGTGCATTCTTTAGGACTGTATCACCATTTCTGTTCTTTATCTTCTAACAAGAAGGAGTTTGAAAAATACATTCCTGCCACCAGTGTCAGACTTTGCCCTCTGCAGCAGTAATTCATTACAAACAGTATCAGTATGTGGTAACTGAAGGGAAACCACCAGTTACTGGCAGCAACAGGGCCTGGCCGGAGGCTAAACGTATTTGACAAGTATTGTTTTCCACAACAAACTTGGAAGTATTGATATCCCATCTTGCAGATGTAGAAACTGAGGCTCAGAGAGGTTAAATGAACTCACTCTCCATCACCTACTAAAGAAACAATGATTCAAACTGAGGTCTGACTGAAACTACGCTCATGCCCCACCCCACCCCACTTCCCACAGTGCCTTCCAATGGCAGAAGAAGTCCTTTTAGGTCGAACATTATTTTATTTATTTATTTTTTTAATGTTTATTTATTTTGAGAGAGGAAGAGAGAAAGCGGAGGAGGGGCATAGAGAGAGGGAGACACAGAATTCTAAGCAGGCTCCAGGCTCCAAGCTGTCAGCACAGAGCCTGACGCTGGGCTTGAACTCACGAACCTTGTGATCATGACCTGAGCCGAAGTCAGACGCTCAACTGACTGAGCCACCCAGGCGCCCCACGTTCAATCAACATTATTTTAATAAATTACCTGTAAAATTCTACATGAAATTGAAGGCTCTCGGATAATTTTTTTTTTCTTTACAAATGTGAGCTCAACAATGAAGCACCTGCTCAATGTATGTAAATTAGATTTAACTATATGGTGTCATCACTGATATTGTATGATATGTGGAAAGAACCTCACAAATTAAAGCTTAAGGAGACAGTAAACTCTCCTATAATATGTCATGTATCTGTGGCAACTCTGATAATTTTAATTCTTCAGAAAATGAGTGAGAACTGGTAAGTAAAACAAACAGTAAACAACAAATAAATAAATAAATAACAAGGCCCCCAACAGTCAAAATGCTCCACACAACGTGTCTACTAAAGCCATGCATTTGACACAGAGGAGAAAACTGCAGATCCTCCTTTTGGGTTAATTAACAGTTATTTTAAACATGATTCAGCAAACCTGGGTTATCTATTTTCCTTGCTCAGAATAAACTAAGAACACTGAATTAGAAAAATAGGAAGAGTTCCTAGCAATAACAAAAACTGCAAGTCTTGCCAGAAATATAAGACAACAAAGTTAACCAAAAATATTCACAAAAATTATGGTCACTAATGCATAGGTAAATTTAAAAAGTCATAGGCCTTGTTCTGGTGTTAGTAGATTTATTGTAAATATATATATAACAAGATAAATATAAACATAAAAATAACATTTTGTTATTTTAAATAATTGTATTAAATTATACTAAAGGTATTTAAAAAATATATAATTTATATAAAAGAAAAATTCTAGAAATTACCTAAACTAATGTAATATTTTATGTGATATAAATCTATATATATTTTGATTACTATGTATTTCAAGATAAATATATAAGAATTAAAAACATAGTAAAAGCCAAACTTTCACAATGAGATGAATCTTGGAAATCAATGTTTTCTTCTGCTTAGAATTCTGGGTTTAAAGAATGAAAGTGGAAATTAGATGGAAATTTTTTAGTAGATGACTCTCATCTAAGTGAGGCTTATTAAACTGGACTATGAAGCCTGAATGTGCTAGAACCCAACAAGGATAGTGCCTATGATAGCCGCCATTTTGATAGTATGCCTAAACTGTTCTCTGTATCTTACTGTTTTTTTATACACCTTCTGCTGATTCCTCAGCAAGATCACGCCCTTGCTTCAGCTCCTTCACTAACTTTGTTTTTAATGGTTAGGAATGAAGGGGTTTTGATATTTCTGTAAAAGTTGATAATAAGAATGTAATAAAACCTTAATCTATGCTGAAGAGAAAAAATTAAGTGAGAAGGAGTTGATGACATGTTTATAACCTGCAGAACTGTAAACTCCTTGTAGGCAAAAGATCCATGAATAAATCTTTGTTTCCCCCACAAGACTTAGCAAGCAATAAACCTTAGAATAACCAAGTGAATGAATGCATAAAGTTCATTATGCCTTGCCCAGCTCACACTTTTGGAGAGTAGGAGGAAGCCAGAGGGAGGTGACTTTATTATGGGCCTATTGCTGTCCTTGCTTGGCTCACTCCCACCAAGAAAATAAAACTCCAACCTAAGCAGGAAAATCATTTCTAGGCAAAAGTATCTTGCATTCAATAGCCCTCAAAGTATTATTTATAATATATATGTAAAACCATAAGCAATATATAACATACAATTATATATAATAATATAATATGTAATTATGACATATCATTCTATGATATATAATAATATACAGTAATACCTAATGTCTAAGTATATATATATATATAGCCATAAGTAATAAATAAAAATTATATATAGAATGAGATACATACATATATGTATTAGATATAGAACTATATAGATGAGAACTCTTAGATATAGAGTTCTCAATACAGTTCAATTAATGAATGTTTGAAACACTTAGTAAATACCTACTATAATGCAAAGCATTACAGGAGATTCTGTATTAATCTCCACACTGAAAAGGGATATACCAGTGAAAGCATAAATAAACCATTTCTAATAACTTGAAATTCTAATTTTTTTTAATTTCTTTATTACATCATTGTACATAATAATTATAACAACTCATAGAAATCAAAGAGGTTCAAGTGCTGTGACTTGCCATCTCCCACCAACAAGCCCTACCAACATCCCCCATATGAGGTAACAAATAGTAACACTTTATATACATTCTTCCCTATCTTTCTCTATGTTCATAAAACATCTTAAAATTTGAAATAACCATACTAGAGAAACATTAATACAAAAATGTGGTCATAATAGGTCCATCACAAACCTACTTGTTTTATTCACTTCACAATATATCATAGATATCCATCTAGGTCAATGCTGATAGCTCTAATTCATCATTTTTAATATTGATATAGTGCTGCATACTTTGGGTTGACCATAATTTGCTGAACTTTTCCATTATTGATGAAAACTTATAATTTTTTCCAGTTTTTTGTCTCACAAACACTGATGAAGAATAGGCTTGAAGACATATTTCCTACACAAATGCATTGGTGTTGAAATGACCTTTTATTGAGTACACTATGTTCACTGCTTATCTTTTTGAATTAATTCACAAGATCTCTTTTTATATGAGAGATAAATAACTCTCATCCTGTGCTACATTTTCTTCTTTCCATTAGTTTATGGGAACATGCATATGGTGTGAACCAACAGAACAGACAGCCAAGGCTGCTGGAATGGCTTAAAATAAAAATTAGTTGGGTGCCTGGGTGTCTCAGTAGGTTAAGCATCCAACTTAGGGTCGGGTCATGGTCTCATGGTTCATGAGTTCAAGCCCTGCATTGGACTCTGCACTGAGCGTGCAGAGCTTGCTTGGGATTCTCTCTCTCTCCTTCTCTCTCCGCCCCTCCCCCACTCTCTCTCTCTCTCTCTCTCTCTCTCTCTCTCTCAAAATAAATAAACTTAAAAACAAATAGGCATTAGTGACACTAAAGGAAAGTTTGCAATATTCACTTTCTAAAATATTAAGTTCTACAATGAAAGGAGTCTTTGTTTTGTTAAACCATGTGTCCCAAGAATCTAGAACAGAACCTGGCAAATAGTAGGAACTCAGTATATATCTACTTATACATTTATTCAATAAAATTTGTTGAATAAATGTTTGTGTGTGTATATATATATACACACACACACACATATATATATACATATACATACACATACATACATATATACATATGTATACATACATAGATACGTGTGTGTGTGTGTATATATACATACATATATATGTTGTATGTGTATATAAATACATGTACACATATATATATATATGTTGACCCTTGAAGAACATTGGAGAGTCAGGGGTACCCATCCTTCACACGGTCAAAAATCCACATATAACTCTTGACTCCCCCAAAACTTAACTACTAATAGCCTACCTTGGCCAGAAGCCTTAGCAATAACATAGACAGTTGATTAACACATATTGTATGTTGTATGTATTATATGCTGTAGTCTCAGAATAAAGTGGAGAAGAAAAAATGTTACTAAGAAAACCATAAGGGAGAGAAAATACATTTCCAGCACTGTACTCATCAAGAAAAATCCACCCAGAGTTGGGGCCCACATAGTTCAAACCCCTCCTGTTCAAAGGTCAACTGTATATTAACCTCTAAAACAGTAAAATATTTGTTTTCCAACTGGGAAGGAAGGTTGTTGTACTTGGCCATCACTTAGTGTGTCTAATTTTTACCACATCTTAACATCTCATTTAATCCTGAGAGGCAGATATTCTTATTTCCGTTTTACAGATGAGCAAATAAAGACTCAGAAAGTTGTCCAAGACAATACAGACAATGAATAAGAGACCTGAGATGTAAATCTGGGTTTTCCTGACACCAGAGACAGATACTTTCCACTATGTCATCCTGCCTATCAGTATGAATATCTGACTTGGGGCTGGCAGAAATGTGCTTACCATGTAATTTTCAACTTCACTTGCCCTGGGACTGAGAAATAATCTAAGATTTATGAACCAAGAACAGCATTCTATTTGTAGTCGTAATACATAAAATATTTGCTTTTGTGACCCTAAAAGTAGCTATAAACACACGGGCTCTAAGACACTTAAGCAGTGAAATGGAGAAATTTAAAAAGAAAAAAAATAAGAGGCAGAAAGCAATCAGAAGTCTGCTTTCTACAAAAAGCCAAATATCATCCCAAGAGACTACAGGAGAATGTAATTATCTAAATCAATGTATTTTAGGAACAAAATCCTGCAACTAGTCCAGAAATACTATCCCAATCATAGAGCTGAAAAATCTCTTAATCATGTCAAATTGTAACACAATCGTGCATAGATTGTCAAATATACGTTTTTAAGAGTTAAAGGCATAAAAGCATTTCAGGCTACAGAATAAATTTACAAATAGCTTGAAATAAGAAGGATATAAAAAGTTTATTACCCAAGTTTGTATGTGTATGTGTGTGTGTATGTAAATTAAATCTGAATTCTTTACAGAAACGACTGAAAAATATGTGTATTGTATATATGTATATACCCATATAAGATATATATGTAATAATATATATATTGTGTGTATATACATATATATACACACACACACACACAAACACACACATATAAAATCTCCAAACCATTAAGGGGCATAATTTAATAATTTCTATTGAATAAAATTTGATTATCATTAATTGCACTATTTTCTGTAACTCAAGAATGTTCTTATTCATGCAGTGGAATCATTAAGTTTTTTCTTCTCATTTTCTTTCTTTTCTTAAAAAAAATAATTTAACATTTATTTTCAAGAGACAGAGTGCGAGCGGAGGAGGGGCAGAGAGAGAGGGAGATACAGAGTCTGAAGCAGCCTCCAGGCTCTCAGCTGTCAGCGCAGAGCCCGATGGGACATGGGGGGTTGACACTGGGTTCATGACCTGAGCTTAAGTCAGACGCGTAACCGACTGAGCTACCCAGGCGTCCCCCTTCTCATTTTCTTAAATGCTATTTCTCATAACAAGGGCCAGGGATTATTAGTATCGGCCATCACAAGTTAACCTATCCGTTTATAGTTTAGGAGATATGGTAAAACATTTCCACAGGCAAAACCACTGAATTATTATTATTATTTTTTTTTTTACAATCAGACTCAGCACCCTCTGTTTAGGTCAAAATACAACTCTCTCAACTAAGAGCAAACAAAGACACAAGAAATGAACTATTAGCAAAAACACCAATGTTTATCATGTTTGGGGGCTGGTGGATACAATTGCTGCTAAAAGGCAATATTGACATGGAGTCATTTGACGACCACCATTAAGTGAAAATCCCTTCTACCCAGAAGCCACATAGTTGCTGTGGCAATCCAAAACCTTTGGCCTTGTTCTTTGGTTAGGGTTAGAGTTCTTTTCTTTTTTTGTCAATCTTCTGCGTAAGAGAACATTCTTAGAAAAAAAGAAAGCTTGGATTAAAGGTTAGTGTTAACAAAATACATTTTAAATAGCTGAACAGTAACAATCCCTGTGTTAAAAATTCAGCATCAAAACTCATAATCAATTTCTTATAGACAGAACCCCATGAAGATTACCACCAGAATAGCTATCCAAACCAAGAAAACCTGTTATGAATTTGTCATTTGAAGAGAGATGAAAATATTAATTATAAGTTCTACTCTAAGTAATACCTTTTCCCCTTAATATGTATTTTAACTTTATCTAAAACTGCAACATATAATTTCTATAAGATTCTCTGACTGGAAATTACTCATGAAAATGTCTGGCAAATGTTAATGAAAATGATAATCTAAAATAGTTTATATTTCTCGGACAGGCAAGCATTTCTATTTTCAAAGGATATAATACACATCCACAAAATGTTTATAACTTCTCAATGTAAAGTTATGAAGTATATATGAGGCAAATAAAACAAATTTACCATTTGTTAAATATGGAACTCATGATATAATCATGAAAAGAAATGCCTATCTAGTAATATAAAATAAGTTATTTCTCATATTCATTCTTTTATCACAATGACATTCATTGAATTTTTATGAAATAGTGTCAATTTAATAAACCACAGACATGAGTAAAACTGTAACATTCTTTCCCAGAAGATGCTTCTAGGAGTTTTAGGAATATTTTTATAGAAGTACTTTGTTTCTCTTTGTGCTTCTCTCTTTGTGCTTTTAACAAATGTTCACAACAATGAGACACATTTATTTTACAGATTACAAGAATTTAAATAGAATCAAATTTGCCATTTCTAAAATTCAGTTGTGATGCGACATATCAAGCATTGCTTCTCTGAGCCTTCTTTTCTTTGTGACAGAAAGCTGCCTCAGAGAAGAAGACAGTCTTCCAGCGTCTCACCTCTGGCCCAGCCATCCCAGAACTGCCCCCCTCCTCTGCCATCCTTCCTCCAACTTTCTGGCCCAGATTTTCCATACAGCAAACTGTGTGTAGGGGGGAGTGGGGAGAGAGGACAGGAGGGCAAGAAACAAAGTCCCCAAGATATTCTGAGAAAGAGGAAATTATAAAATCCTTAGTATTTCACTAAAGAATAATTCAAAGTCACACTATCATATATGCATGAAAGTTTTAGATTATTATTATTAAACTCTTCTTGGTTCACATTAAAATGCCTAAATAAGTGAGTAACCTAAATTTTCCATACTGTAACTTAAAACCAGACATTTAACACAGTTTAGTGGAAACTTAATATCTGATCCTCTAAGAAAGAGTTTCATTTTCTTTAAAATAACACTCTGAGAAACTGTTCTGAAAATACAAACTTCTCATGTTGCACACCTCAACTGTCATGGTCATAAAATGAGACTAAATTCTTTAGCTAATCTTATTCGTGAAATATTTCATGTGCTTTTAGAAAATACCACATTGTGGCTAAACACCATTATTCCATTATGCCTGAAAATAACCAGTGGCTTACAGCAGTAAACAATTCAAATTGCATTCCTTGTATTAGAAAGCTAAAGTCATACAGAAATAGAACTGATATTGAAAGCCCTGAGAAACTCAATATGTTTTTATCTGAACACCAATTCGAATAAATTACTGGATACACATTTATAGTGACTTACCAGAGTATATTTCAAACAAACAAACAAAAAAAACATTAATTTTGCAAGCAATCAAGCCTCAATATTCAGTATAATTTACTAAGTATTCTATAAAGAACAGTCCATTCTCAATTATAATCGTAAAACACAATAAAAACCTTTCAACCAAACTAGTACAATTCACTGCCCATACAGTTTGTGATACAGGTTTGTGAAAAACAATCTATAAAAATTTTAAAAACTTATAAGTAAGTTTTCATACCAGCTTGTATTTAGAATACAATAGATAGAATAGCTATCTACAATGCACCAAATCCTATACTAATATCATTACCTCATTTTTAATTAATAACACTACCATCTAAATACAATGGAAAGATATTCAACATTATTTCATCACACTTTCAAAAAGTTGTTATAAATATTTACTTGTAAACATAGTATCTGAGGGATAATCTTGTTATAACACCGTGGTTTGAAAATGGAATGTAGAATTTGAAGTTCAAAGCTGTCTTCTAATTTCCTAACTTTTCCTATACATTCACTTTTTGTCAAATTATTTTAGTATTTTGATGTATTCCCAATAGTTTATTTTTGCTTTTGTTGCCCTTGTCTCAGGAAACATATCTAGTAAGAGGTTGTTGCTACGGCCAATGTCAAAGAGGTTACTGCCTGTGTTCTCCTCTAGGATTTTAATGGTTTCCTGTCTCACATGAAGGGCTTTAATACATTTTGAATTTGTTTTTGTGTATAGTGTAAGAAAGTGGTCTAGTTACAATCTTTTGCATGTTGCTCTCCAGTTTTCCCAACACCATTTTTTGAAGAGACTGTCTTTTTTCCATTGGGTATTCTTTCCTGCTTTGTCGACGATTAATTGACCATCTAGTTGTGGGTTCATTTCTGGGTTTCCTATTATGTTCCATTGATCTGTATGTCTCTTTGGGCCAGTACCATACTGTTTTGGTCACCACAGCTTTGTAATATAACTTGAAGTCCAGAATTGCAATGCCTTCAGTTTTGCTTTCTTTTTCAAAAAGGCTGCTTTGCCTATTCAGGGTCTTTTGCGGTATACAGATCTATAGATATATATAAAATACTACTCACCCATAAAAAAGAATGAAATATTGTCATTTACAATGACGTGAATGGGGCTAGAGGGTACTGTGCTAAGCAAAATGAGTCAGTCAGAGAAAGAAACATACCATACGATTTCACTCATACGTGGAATTTAAGAAACAAAAGAAACAAGCACAGGGGGAAAAAGGGAGAGGCAAATCAAGAAACAGACTTTTAACTATAGAGAATAAACTGCTGGTTACCAGAGGGAAGGTTGGGGGGAATGGGTTAAATAGGAAATGGAGATTGAGGAGGGTGCTCATGGCGATAAGCAATGGGTGTTAAACAGAAGTGCTGAATCACTACATTGTACACCTGAAACTATTATTACACTCCGTGTTAACTAACTGGAATTCAAATAAAAACTAAAGAATTATCTTAGTATAAAACACTGGGTTCAGTTCACAGGGATTTTACTGTGATAGTTTCTGAGAATACAAATAATAAACATATCCCCTTCTTTTGAAATTTGTAAGCGGAAACTGACTTGAAAATTCAGTTACAGAATGAGGCCAAGTAGCATGAAAGAACTTTCAGGATAGTTACATGGGTTTGGGACACAGTGCTCTGCAGCAACTGGGGCAAATTCATTGATGGAAAGCATCTCTCGAGCAAGCAAGACCCTTTGCAACCAGTGCAATAATCCAAGGCAATAGTAAATAGGACAGTAAAGGAGGAGAAAATTTATAATAAGGAGTCAAATTGTCAGGGATGAAAGTTTATTGGGTGGGGGACACAGAGAAAAGTATGAGTCTGACACCCAGATTCGTGTCCTCGGCGACTTTGAGAATGAATGTCTGAGAGACTGCAGAAGAAAATAACAGAAAACTGAGCAAATTCGTGATGGGGGTAAAGGAGGAAATGGTCAGCACAGAGAAAGAGAGAGGCAGGTTTTTTTGTGCTGGTTCATTTTGAGTTGCTAAGCTTTCATCCAAATTTGTGTGACATTTGCACGTATGAATCTGAAGTTCTGGGATGCAGATTTATGTTTTAGCGTTCTCAGTTGGTGGCAGTAGTTTAAAACTTGAAAAACTGGTGAGCTTCTCCAGAAAGCATGTATAGAATGGCAGTAAAAAGAGAGAAAAGAAGAAAATCTGAGAAAATACTGATGCATGAAGGGGAACATGAGGATGAAATCATGTCCAGTGTAGCAGATGAAGACTAACACTGGACCACTGGGTTCGGTAAGTGGAGACCAGGAAGATTACCAATGATTTTAGTATAACAGGGGCGATAGTGATGTAGGAAAGGGCAGAACTTTCTCACAGTGGATTAAAAAAATTAATGAGAAATGAAAAAAAGCCAATATAGTAAATAAGTAATTACACCAAGATATCTGACTGTAGAAAGGTTGTAACAAACAGAAAAAAACCTTTAAAAAAAAAAGGATATTTTATTTATTGCTTCCTTTTTCTTTCCCTAAGGAGTAAAGAATCTTGACCACACTCATGGGCAGAAGAGAAAAGGTCACAAAAAGTAGTAAGTTAAAAGTAAAGGAGAAATAGAAAGAATTGATGACAAAGGACCCAGAGGGCATCAAGAAAAAAACAGCTTAGTTATAAACAGAAAGCGGGTACACTGTTTTATTCAGAGACAGAAAGTAGAGATGTCAGCGTGTGGAGAAGTCTCTAGCCTAGGGAATTCTTACGTGAACACTGGCACACTTTAACTGGTGTCTTATTTGAGAACTTGCACTTGTTTGTGGAATACGTAAGAATAACTTCACTGTAATAAGAGCGTTTGCTCTTTTAAGTTAAAAACACTTCAGATAGGACTTCTGTCAAATATTATTTCAGTTATAGGCACCATACTATTGATAATCGTCCATACTTGAAAGCCAAGGAAACTGGTCTATAAGCCAGAAAAATCGCATTATTTATAATTTTGAATTAGCAATGGTAATAACGGATAATAATGTTGACTCTGTTGTTAGAAGCCCAAAATATCTTAGGAATGGACAAAATTAGACTTATTCTCAAAACTATCGAAAATAAGACTCATGAAGAATGACAAAATCATTTTTATTTCACGCCAGTAAATGCAAGAAAATGAAAAGCATGTGAACTTTCTTGTTCTTACAGTATCAGAATTTCACTAAATTATGCAAAAAGAAATATATATATTTATGCACGCATGTATGTATGTATATAATTAGCACTTTGAAACTACTTCATATATCAATATAAAAAACATACAGTCTTAGAAATTTAAGAATGCCTCACCAATACTTCTACAAGTATACTGATACGCAGAAAGGTGAAACTTGTAACAGAGGCCCATGTTTACTAAAACCACTGTCCGTCTACTGGATACTGCATCTATCTGTTCTCCAGTCCCCACCATGAGTCTTGAGGGAGTTAAGATCCCCATTTCATAGAGGCAGTGACTAAAAGTCAAAGAAATTGGGTTCCCAGTCAAGATCACATACAGAGCTAAAAAAAGACTTAGGAGGTACCTGGGGGACTCAGTGGGTTGAGCATCTGACTCTTGATTTCGGCACAGGTTATGATCCCAGGGTCGTGGGATCGAACCCCACATGGGGCTCTGCACTGAGCATGGAGCCTGCTTAAGATTCTCTCTCTCTTTCTCTTTCTCTCTCTCTCTCTCTCTCTCTCCCACTGCCCCTCTTCCCAGCTTGTGCATGCACGCACGTGCGCTCTCTCTCTCTCTCTCTAAAATAAACATTAAAAAATAATAAAAATTAAAAATGTCAGAGTTGGAATTCAGGGTTTCTATTTGGCTTCAGAGCCCATGCTTTCTTTGCCACATGCTTCCTCTCGTGTATTTCATGGCTGACCTACAGATTGAGTAGAAACCACCACTTTGATATGTAAGCCACAGACTAAGAACCTCTGCACTGAGAAGGGACACAGTTGGTTATCTATGGGCCCCTTGGAGTGCAGGTCACCTTCCACTCTCTTCTCACCACTTCCAAAACCATGAAGCCCACGAACTGATATAGTCAGGCCGTGCTCTCCAGTGTCTTGACCTTAGACGCATTCCTCTGCCCGAGGAGCCTTTCTTCCTTCTCCACCTGGCAAACTGCTAATCATCCAAAGCCCCATCACCTCCCACATCTGACCTCCAACTCTGTGCGAGACTCATCCCTCACCTGGCAGAGCTAATGGTCCCCTTGCCGCGTACCCACAGGGCACGCTGCAAGCACTTATCACTCAGAATCATAATAATTACTTTAATCTCTCCCCTGCTGGAGTGTGAGCCTTTCCATGACAGGGACAGTATTTTATTCAATGTAGAATCAATAGTGCATAAAGCAGTGTGTGGCACATAGTAGATAATAAATAACTGTCTGCTGTGTAGTGAAAACACTGCAGGCTTAGGAGGCAGTTGGGGGGAGAGGTGGGTGGGTCTGAAATGCCACTTCTGTCTCACACCATCTGTGTGATCTTGGACAAGCTACTGCCTGTGAGCTTCATATCCCCATCTGTATGGACATAATATTACCTATCTTAAAGAGTTGCTATAAGGACTTAAAGAGAACTGACTCAGAAAATTGGAGTCCCTGATATGTAATTAAGTACTTAATAAATACTTGCTTACTGTCCTTTCCCCCTCCACCTTCCTGAATGCCTAAATGAACAACAGGTGAGCATGTATTTACTGACTGAACACATCAGGCCAAGTGCATTTACTGACTGAACAAATCTTACTCAAATGTATAAGAAGATTGCAAAACTATAGTAGGTGCTCTGTGTGTGTGTCAGAAAAGTGAATATCTGCACTCAGAGAACTGACAGTCCTATGAGGAAAATACAAATTTTAGTCAAATGATGATTTCTTAAAAATAAGGTAGAGAAATGAGTACTATAAGCTGAGTGCATGGACACAGTGGAGGACCCAGTGGATGGGAGCAGTTACTTTGGTTGGGGGGAAAAGCAGAAGTGGTCACCAAACATCTGGAATCTGAAATAAGTTTTGAAAAAGTGACTATAAGTTGGAATCATGGATACGTAAGAGAGGAAATCCTAGGAGAAAGGTTCAGCAGGAGAAAAGGCATAGAGGGAGGAGAGCAAAGGATTTCTCTGGGAACAGACACTGGTTTGGGATGACTTGCCAAAGCACAAGAAGCCAGAGAAGGTGGACAGGGACAAAGATGAACTGCAGAGAAAAGAAACCTGCACATGTACTGAAAAATTAAACACTCAATTCATTATCTGATGACTAATGCTCATGCTTCCTGTTTGGAGCCCCCTCTACTCCACATACCAGGATTTTCAAACAAAGTTACACACAAGAGGAAAAGGGAATTAAAAAGCAAATTAACAAGATATTATATACTGTGCAAGGAAGCCAGTTCTGTTTACTGATTTAGTTGAGAAAAGAGCAAAGGCTATTCTTCTAAATGGGTGAGTTTCTTTTACTGTTAACATTGCTGTTGCATGACTATTCATCCCTGGCTTGTGAGAACAAGAAAATAAAAATAATGACTCTGATCAAAGAGAGTCTTTTTGCATAGGAAGTAAAGTAAAAATAAAACAAAAATGCATCCTGCGAGATGCCAATGTCTTTCTGCACTGACCAGTCCTGTGCCTATTTCACACTCAAAATGTTCTACTGCCCCCTGCTGCTTTAAGTTTCTGAAGTTCAAAAAAAAAAACAAAACAAAACAAAAAAACCCAAAAATCAAAAAAACAAAAAGAAGTTCTCATTTTCTACTGATCTGATTCCACTATTTTACTTTCTCCCACCCACCCCCTTTTTTTGCCATGATGACTAAGATTTGGGGGGGGAGGGCTTTGTTCTTGGCAAAATGAAATTTTAATAGCGATCAGCGTGTAAGAATTATGTAAAATTTGGTAGGAGGAAATTATAGCTTTGCTAGCACATGAAAGTAATCCTCTGTGGACATAACAACTTATTTGTGACTCATCAATTGTACATTTTCATCAGGGAGTACTGACCAATCCCCAAACACACCATTTGCCACTCATTTAAATGGAGCCTCAAACTTTCTAGCCAAACTATATAATCTGCGTGCATGATTAGGCTCCCCATACATGGTATTGTGTATATGTTAGATTAAAAGAAATATAATATAAAGGATAAGCCTGGCTTTTCCTCTTTTACTGAAGTTTGTTCATTAATTTCAGTTTCTTAACATGTGATATAGAACTTCAGTCTTTTTTTCCTTGTGTTGGGATCTAGCTAATTTCAATTTCACAAATATTTATCTTCCTCTCTGGGCTCTGTGTGTTTGTGTGTGGTTTGTTTACACTTCCAGTTACTATACAGTATGTAAGGTCACAAGGATCTATATGATAACCAGAAACAAAAATGAAAAAGGACATCTGGAAAGTTCTCCATCTAACGTGATCAAATGGCACACCATTATCCTAAGTCTGGCTTTCTTCTAATGCTGCCTCCAGCCAACAGTTTTAAGTGCCTGCAGTGTGCTGAAATGCAGTAAAAATATTTATTCTTTTCAATTAGGTCAGGTGTGCTAGCAAGGGGACTATACCTCTTGTATTTCTGTTCATAGCTAAATGAAGGTGTTATAATCCTTTTTGATTCCTCTTTGAGTTACACATTGCTACATAACAAAGCATCCCCAAGGTTAGGGACTTAAAATGACAAGCAGTCATTATCTCTTTAAATTCTGTGGTTTGAGCAGACAGCTTCTCTGCTTCATATGGAGTAGCCAGGGTGCTGGGATGGCTGGAATTCGCAGAATGGCTTGACAGGGCATTGGCTAGGAGTGAGATTAGGGGTGCTGGCTGGGGATCTGGGTTTTTCTCCATGCATCCCTGGGTTTTTTCTCTACATCTCTTCTCTGGTTTCCTCCTGGCACGGAAGGTGCTCTCCCAAGGTGCCCTCTAACCACAAGCCTTCCAAGAGGACAGTCCCCAAAATGAAAGTGTTTATTATCAAGCCTCTGTTTGCCCCTCACTTGCAAATGTCTCATTAACCAATGCCAGTCACAGGGCTAAGCTCAGATTCAACCAAAGGGACTACACGTGGCCATGAATACTGGGAGGGGTGTCTCACAGTGGCCAATATCACAGTCTGACACAACTTCTCTCCTTCCCTCACCAACGAGTACCTTTGAGTCATCCTTTGTAGGATGTAAATCCCTGTTTCAGTCTGCAGTTCTTTTTCCTATTTTCTTTCTTTTCATCTTTTTTTTTTTCTTTTTTGTTAAAATCTAGCTGGGCTTTTAATTAAGGATTGGGGGAAGAATAGTGGCATTCATTCAATGAATAAACATGCGTCGAGTAGTAGTGAGGAATGCACCGTAGTAAGAAACTGTGCAACACGAGACTGAACAAGACCCTTCCTCTACCCTCACAGCTAAATCCCTACAGGGGAGACTAACAGATGCCCCGAGTCCCTCAAATCTGCCCTCCTAACTATCATTTTTCTAGTTTCCAGATTTCAACATGTCACAACCCTGCTTAACATTTTCCATGTTTTCCCCAGCCTCGTGGAGGAGACAAAAAACACCGTAGCACCTCCTGGAAGGTCCCTCAAACTACCCTTTCTAGGTTCATCTCCTACCACTTGTCCTCAATGTGCCTCTTAACTCCCATTTATAGGTCCATGTCTTTTTTCCTGTCATTGCCTCTAGCTGGAATGCTCTTCCCCAGTCCTCAGCTCCAAGAACATGTAATTTTCCTCTTCAGATCCACACTTAAGTGATTTTCCATAAGATCTCCACTAAGAAAGGACAAGTCACACACATATGCCTACATAGACGGTGAACATATCCCTTAGTATCGATGCTGTTCCATATCTCTAATTTAGCATCCATGCTGTTCCATGTTGTTTGTATGTCTGTCCTTTCAAGGGACTGTAGACTCCTTGAGGAAACCATGTTCACAGTTAGACAACTTGGCATTTTCTACGAATACAGCTTGATATGTAGGAGGAAAGAAAAAAGAGGATCTTGTGATTTCTTTCATTTCTATGAAATGTACTCTATTTTCTTCACTGTATTCAAAATAAAAATATCACAGTTGTAATTACATATCAAATTTGAGACGTCAGAGCTTCTCCAGGATGAAATGTGCTCTAATGAGAAATGGAGGCCAATAAAGAAATTCCTGTTCAGTGCAGATCTATCAATTAATCAATCAAATGGAAATATAAAAAGCCACTACACCTGTTTCAATACCTTATACTAAGCAACATGGCTGACTTCTAAGGGTACTGATAAGATTAGGGTACGCTCTCTAAATCTGCCACTGAACACCTCTGAATCAAATTCTACATCTTTATTAATAGAACCTAAACAGTGAATCTATATTAAAAGGTCTTACACAATATAAAACTAAAATATCCCATATAACACTAGCTTCATTTTAAATTCATCATGAGGATATATCAATTGACGTTTTCAAATGTATATTTGAATTGATAAACTATGTCTCATATCAACCTTTAATTGTAATGTAAGATTTCAATAAGTGAACAGACTTTTAACATAGTCATATGGATGATGACAGGATGTGAATTTGTACCAAGCAAGTGCCATATCACATGTAATCGGATACAAACAATTGTGTAAATCTATAAGCCAGTGAATTCATGGTAAAGTAACAGAACTTACTAGATGATAAATGTTGGCTTTAAAAACACCAGACCATCTTGGGTCAGGCACCACTTAACATTCCAGCTTATTCCCCAATCCCTTGCTCTTCTCCCTGGTCCCTCACCACATCCGATTGTACATGTCATTTCCGGTAGTGGATGTTACGCCCCCACCTTCACTTCCTTCTACAAATATGACTCCTTTTTCATGACCCACCTCAAGCATCATCTCCTCCATATGGCCCTCCTGAACCCTTTATCAGTATGTGGAAGCTCTCCCATCATTCAACAGTTTCTACCTCAACGCTGAAGGTTGGCCACTGTTTTGCACAGGTGTCCTTCCATTCCTCCTGTGTGGTCTGTGTTTTATTTACCTTGAACAGTCCACACTGCCTGACAGGTAGTAGGCACCAGATAAATGTTTACAATTGATATAACAAATGGTTGCATAAAATGAAGTGTGAATTTTGTCTTTCAGCGTGAATAGCCATTTACTTAAATCATGAACACTCGATAAAAGGACTGAAATATGTATCGGATACTTTAATTTTAGCTAAGTCTTCATTCATATACTTTGGAATACAATATCACAAATGCAAAAGGTATAAATTCTAGGGTATGAAAAAATGGGTATCTATGAGTGGGAGCACCAGTCTAAAATGTGTCATGTATTTCTACACCCTTTGGCAAAATGATGAAAAGAAAGAACTAATCTGCATTTCTCTAGTCCTATTTTTGCCACTTATTAGATACAAAATCATTGTGTAAAATGAGGTCAACAATATCTCCTTTTCTTACTTCACAGACCCCTCATATGAAAACGTATATGAAAATCCTTTCCTTAAGCTAAAATGTAAAGCCCTTCTTAATATTGAGTCAAAAAGTTGATACACAGTGTATTTTTGCATTAAAAATGATTGAGCCTGATGAGCATTTAGCCCAATCACTGTCTAGCATACTTAGGGAGAATTTCCTTTGAGAAATAAAATATTCATCATTTCTAATTATAAATGGTACTGTTGTCAAGACAACTTTTCTCATGAGGGATGGGATTATTCTAAAATGGTCTTTTTAAACAATGTTTTAAATCTCAATTCTTATTTACGAGTGAAAATGCATCATCCTTATTAATATCTCATTACTCAAAACACTCAACAATTTAAAAGAAATGTTATTTGAGAAAGGGTTCAATAGAGTTCTCATCCTTAACTCCTCTAGGGAATTAGAATTCATGGCATGAGAGTTTAACTATGTAGCACTTCAATTAAAAGCAGGGAGTCTGGAACTAATGTTACATAAGTAGCAAGCACAATAGAGTTAGCATGCCCCATTAATGCCTGGCCATAGGGGCAAAATGACATTCTGAGGCATGAAGAACAAAAGGGTAATTGGATAAAAGAGTGATCTCACTTTAGGAAACATGAATGTACATGGCCATTCCTACAAGCATGATACACTGTGACCCTGCAAAAAGGAGGCATTCTAGTACTGAAAGTTTAAACAGATAACAATATGCTTACCTCTTTCTAAAGACTGTAATAAAGACATATCCCAAATAGTCAATATTCTGAATTATAAAAGTGTGGTGTTATCATTATTCGTAATAATTTCATAATTATAAAATATTTACAATTTTTAAAGCTCATACATACAACTCTATGAGCCAACTGAGCAGTGAGCATCTAATTTAAACCATGTAAATATACTCTATAAGTATAAGGTCCCATAGCCAGTAAGAATTCACCCACTTCTATGCTCATTCATTTATCCACCTTTTACAAAGTATCTACTATGTGGCAAACACAGTTCTTACACTGACAGAAGACAGACTAAGGAGACTAATCTTTTAATTAGAAAATGATGTCCTAGATCCAATTTTTTTAAACTGCAAATTCACTAAGTTCTATTGTATTTTAGGCTCCTAATAGCATAACAATATTCCAATGAAGTTCTAGGCACCACAAAGACTAAGTTTAAAAAAAAAAAAAAAAAAAGCAAGATTTTTATAGGTGACAAATTTATGTACATTTTCTCTTTTACTGAAATTAAACAATAAGCTGGAGATTTACTTCTCTTAAAATTTGAAACAAACAATTAATTAGGTATTTAGCACATAATACATACCTACTACTATATTCACCACCAAATATACAGGAAATAAAGGCCAAAGTTTTTTTGTAGTTGAGAACCAAAAGGCTGTGTATTTGCATGTGTGTGCTTGTGTGTGCTAGTGTGTGTGTGTGTGTGTGTGTGTGTGTGTGTGTGTCTGTCTGTCTGCCCTCTATCTAAATTTGAGACTATCCAAATACAATTATCATACGTTATCTTCTAGAATATAAAGATAAGTAGATAACTAGTGAATTAAGGTTTACAAAAATTACAGTTGCACAGAAAATTATAAAACACATATTCTGTACTGCAAAAAGAATGTCCTTGTACAATTCCATGTACTTTGTCAAGATAAATGTAAATATCAGACTGAAAATGTTTATAATCTCTGAGAATGTTTTATGATAAAATATACCCTACCCTAATTCAAATAAGCAAAATTACTCTACTTTTTTCCTTGAGAATAGAACACAGAACCAATTATGGAAATTCAATACCACTTTAGATGATTCACTGCAGAGGCTGACTGTAGTCCAAAAATCTGTATTGTTTTTTTTTTTACTTTTTTAAATGTTTATTTATTTCTGAGAGAGAAAGAGAGACAGAACACACATGAGGGAGGGACAGAGAGAGAGGGAGACACAGAATCCGAAGCAGTCTCCAGGCTCTTAGCTGTCAGCACAAGGCCAACACAGGGCTCAAACCCAGAAACTGTGAGATCATGACCTGAGCTGAAGTCAGATGCCCAACCGACAGCCACCCATGCACCCCCCAAAAATTCTTTATTTTAAAGAAAGCAAGGTATGTGGGTTTTTAAAAAAGAATCCACATAATAGCATCATGTAATTTTAATTATTTTTATACATGCGATATTTAAAAAGGAGAAAAAATACTTTCCATCTTTATTAACCTAATCATAATATGCTATAGTCAAAGGATTTTTGTAAGCATTGAAATGTTCTCTTTTCTACACTGATTTTTGGGAAAAGATTGTAAGATTATCTTGATTAAAAATATCATACATTTGAAAAGAATGACCTTTATTTCAGACTTTTCCTAGGCATGACCATAGTAGATTAATAAATTTAGCATTACAGATTAAAAGATAATTAGCATAAAATACTGCATCATTTTTAATGAAGAGTATCTGTTATGGGGCCCTGTAAATGTCCAAGGCAAAGGACATATTTTGGCTCTAACAAATGGGTAACCAGCAATAATGCCAAGCAACCTCTATAGAATGTGGAATTGGCTCCCCCTGTTGGGCCTGAAAATTTTGCATTTTTAGCCATCACATCATAGATCTTAAAAAAAAAATTTTTTTAAGCAAAATGAATAAACAATATTAAAGACCTACAAGTACATTGGAAATGTATGTTTTTAAAATAGATTTTATTTGAGATGATTTGTATTTGTTTCTAGATAAAAAGAAACTATGAAAATCAACAGAGTTACTGAAGAAAATAGGAATTAATTTTCAATTTAGTGAAATCAATACATTGTTCAAATGAGGTCTATAATCTCTTGAATGCTACTGTGTTTTGTTTTGTTTTTTTATAGCCTAAAAAACACAGGTCATCCTTTGAACTAAACACAAGAAAATAGAACAGCTATTCCTACACTCAAAATGAGATTTGTTTTTACCCTTTTTAATATATAAAGAACTTTAAAAAAAGTGTGTATATTCTTATTGCTGAAAGCAATGCAGAGGTTTCTATCTCTTAAGAAACAGCTAAATCTCTTTTTTTTTAAGTGTTTTTATTCATTTTTTGAGAGGCAGAGAGAGACAATGAGCAGGGGAGGGGCAAGACAGAGAAGGAGACATAGAATCTGAGGCAGGCTCCAGGCTCTAAGTTGTCAGCGCAGAGCCCAACACGGGGTCGAACTCACCAACCGCAAGATCATGACCTGGGCCAAAGTCAGCTGCTTAACCAACTGAGCCACCAGGCCCTCTGAAACAGCCACATCTCTTAAGAATGGCTGTGATGATTCAACCAGTGGGTGGGTTGTCTAACCTGCCTGCCCCAGCAGGTCTAAGAACATCTGGGAGGCTGCGGGGCTGGGGGGGTGGGGGTGGGGTGGGGGAGAAGAGCAGGAATTACTACAGACCAAAGAAAGCAATCCAATCCCTACTTGCTTACGAATGCAATGCGGTAGGGTAGGCACACTACACAAAGTAATAGACAACTATGAACAATTTTACATTACTGAAAAAAATGCAAAAAATTACAATCCCCAATTTGCAAACAAAATATTTATCAACCCACCAAAGCCTCTGCCAGCATCGCTAGGAGGGCTACTATAAAAAACTACAAAATTTCTATGCAAGTGAGGCATTGTGAAGGCGGAACTAAATGAAAAAAATTAAACATCACAAGTAAGCCTTAAGATGTTAGATATCCAGCAACATAAAGCTATTTCTGTCATATCCTAACTGTCTTTTTTCATACTTTATAATTTTTTTTAATTTATCTTGTAACTTTTCCTAAAATTTGGTCATTTAGAAAGTTAAGATTAATAAACCTTATCTAAAAACCTAGAACAGTAAAGGGGTCAAAATGCCATAACAGCAAATCTGTGAAAGCTAACTGCTTTCCTTTCAAACAGCAGGTGAGACAGTGGACCTTGCCTTCACTACAGGTTCTCAGGAAGGCTCTGGGACAGCTGATTCCAAAACACAGAAGGAAGAGAAAAACATCAAATAGTTTCTTCTGAAAACTCCTATGGGACCATTTTCTTCCCAGGAAAGTGAGAGAAAATACCCACCACTGCTCTCTTTCTTGCACACATGCCTCTAGGACCCAGCACTCAAGCAAACATTGGTACTGTATCTTAGATACATATGGATTAAATAGGCTGTATGCACTGGCCTGGGAACTGAACCAATGTTTACAACATTGTTTCTATGGGAAAACATGTTCCAAATTCTAAATAACTTACAAAGGTTTGGAATATACTGGTATAATTTTGATGTTGTTGTTAAGAGATGCATTATGAAGACAGGATATGGATTACAGTTGACTTGGAGTCAATTCATGTTGACCTCCTGTTTTTTTACCTCCCACTTTTCCTTCTCAGTCTGGCAAAGGAATGAAAAATGCCATGATTTACACAGGTATATAATTATTTACAACAAGAATACATAAAAATCTCTCGCAACTTTAGTCTCATTCCACCACAGCCACCCTACCCTACATTTCAGTTAGCCCTACTGACATTTATTAGGTTGAAAATTTTGCTGGGGAATCTCAAAAATGCCATTTTCCAGATTTTGCTGGTTAGCAAACACAGATTTTCCTGTACTCGGTTTCTCTTTTTTATCTGAAATGAATCGTCATCTTTTGGCAAATAGCTCATTTAAAACATACAAGTTCTTGACATTCAAGTTGAAGAAGAAAAAAGAAAAGCTATTAAGAACATTTTGCTTCCAAACTCTGAGGCCGTCATTAGAACATTGAGAAATATAGAATGGTTACAAACAGAAGATCTTCTTCCAAACTTTAAAAATCAGGAAAACATAAAGTTGTACTGCAGATAAATCCTTTAGGTTTGAATCTATTACCAAAAATGTGAATTACATTGAAGGTATCATAATTTATAATAGCACTAATCTTTTTTTATCAACTATTTTAAAATAGTTGATCAATGCAGGGTATAATAAAGGTTTTTAAAAAAGAAATGATAGGACTACAAAGTGCAGTTAAGGATGTATATGAATTAAGAAACTATAAAGTGGCAAAAGAAAGTCTGGAACGAAGAGAGAAGAAAATGGCACTCTAGAAAACCAAGCGGTATTCACAGTAAGCCGCTTCCAAGGACCACTACAACAGTTTGTGACTGCACATAACCTAATGCCCTGTGGACACGCTGAACTGTCACCTTTACATTCGCAAACAAGAAAGCGCCATTCCACACTGACACCAGGAAGTCATGAGCAAAGACTTCCAGTTAGAAATGCTGTCCTTTTCATGCACTTTTAGGTGGTTTCAATCCATTTGATGAAATACGCACTTTGCTTTCAAGAGTTTAAATTCAGCTAAACATGTTGAAGGAAAGATCCCCATTTGTTCATTTCACAGATATTCTGCCACTCTGGGGGAGGGTGGTGTGGCAGTAAAAAGAAAGGGGCACATTTAGGCAGCTAAAGCACCGTGTTGTTTACATCCAGGAAGCCACACATTTAATAAATGCTGGATAGCAGTAACTTCCTGAGGCTTACTTAGGATCTATAGTCCAGCATCACAAAATGGAATATAAGTGCACGGTGGGGTTGTTGACACATCAATCACTTGTCAGTCTCTCCAGGGCTCCACAAATACCCCTTGTGCTTGGAAACTTCTTTACCCATCGCTGTAATTAGAAATTTTAAACACAGGAATAGACACTTTTTCTCAAACTACTAAATTAAATCACCCACAGACACAAAAAGAAAGATAATCCCATGGTAACTATAGTGCAACTGAAAAATTACATCTTTTAACTTCTTTCCAGTTTGGGTCACTGGTTTAGTTTTGGTTTCATTCTCTGTTATGCAACATTCCACTTGCACACCACTTTTTAACATTTGACATTGTTATAAGTAGGTGGAGTGATAAAATAAGCAAGAAGTTAACTAATATCTCCGTGTTCAAAGGTAAAGAATATGAACCATATTGCCAGTTTACTCTCATAAGCACTGCAAGACGTAATTAATGCATATTTGCTTGATTTGCTACTATTTTAGAATATATATATATATAGTATGTAAAAGATCAGGGGACAACAATAAGAAAATTTATTTGTATCTACTATTTTCCAGACATTTTCCTGGATTGAAGAGATTCCATGTAGGACATGAAATATCATACAAGTAAAGGGAAGTGTAGTCTCCTCTAAAAATTCTGAGCATGTAACTCTGCTAACACTATTTAATAATATCTCTCCTTCTTTATTCTCCATTACTTTCTTTTCAACAGGGGTCTGTTAAGAAAAATCAAGCCTGTGCATTTAAGCAGATTTACTTACAATTATGCCTTCTCAACTGAACATAGATTTAAGAATTTTAGAAGAAAAAGATTATTGTGGACAGTAAGGATGTCTGCATGTACTTCCTTGAAATCCTGAGAATAAGATTTTATTTTGTTCTTTTCCCCTTTATCGAGTTAAAGAGCTTCTCAGGCAGCTCAAATAAGTTTTGAGGGGTTTGAGGGAAGACTGCAACTGAACAGGCAATACATAGAATTGAAATGACTAGCTATTAAGACAGCTTATGTGCCTTCTGCCCAAGTACAATCCCGAGTGAAGGTTTTTCCCTAAAAGTCATGTGCAAATCAAGAGTTACCAGAGGGGAGGTAGGCGATAAAGAGACAAAGGGGACTGATTAAGAGGTACAAACGTCCAATTACAAAATAAGTAAGTCACAGAGATGGAAAGCACAGCATAGAGAACATAGGTAATGATATTATAATAACGTGGATGTTATATGGTGACTACACGGAGTCACAGAACTAATGTAATGTTGTGTGTTAATTATACTTCAATTTAAAAGAAAAGTCACTCACACAAATTGACCTTGTTCTAAATTAAAGTTAAATTAGTATTTTTCCATTGAAATGGAAATTGGAAATTATTTACCCCAGAGGTTTTCAAATTAAGATTGCCGCATACACAGCATTTCAGAGAGGAGCCTTGGGGAGTTTTCCAGAGTAGGGGTGTCATTATCATCCTTCCTTCAGAGAAATCTTGGTTAATCTATGTTATATATGGTCATTTTGTAGCGGACTCAGTTTTAAATGGCATTCAGTGACAGAAAAAATTAGAAACATTGAAGACGCAGATCTTCTGCAGTTTTCCAACAGTGTAGTGAGGGGACATGTGGCTACCAATCCCTCTGTAGGGACTTTTTGAAGAAAATGGTCACTACCAACACCAAATTACTTTGGTTGAACTATCGAGCATTTGATTCTCCTCTGAGAGGACAACACCTCTGAGGTTTTAAAATTTTTTGATGAAGGGGCACCTGGGTGGCCCGGTCGGTGCAGCGTCCGACTTCAGCTCAGGTCATCATCTCGCGGTTTGTGAGTTCGAGCCCCATGTAGGGCTTGCAGCTGTCAGCCTGTCAGTGAAGAACCAGCTTCAGATCCTCTGTCCCTCATCTCTCTGCCCCTCCCCCGCCTGTGCTCTACCCCAAATTAAAAAATGTTAAATTATTTTTTGATGAAGTAGTACCTAGATAAGTATCTCTTTCTTCTAAATATCTCACACTTCTTCAACTGATTCTCATATATCATTCAGGCCTTTCAATACCTTTTGTTTTTCTCCAAATGTCTTGCAGTTTATATTCTGATGTCATGTCTCAATAGGAGATGGCCTATTTTATGGAAGATAGGAATTCCAAACCTGGCTTTGCCTTTTTGAGTAAGGCTGGTCAATTTTAAGTGTTCTCATCTGTAAACTAAAGTAGTAGATAACAGCTCCTTCTTGAAAGATTGTTACATGTATAAATTCAAACTCTGCATATTTAGCTTCTTGCAAAAGACAAATAACATGTGAATTTCCTTTCCCTTTTCCTTGGAGCCAAAACTATTATTCAGAATTAAAAGCAAAACAAAAACCTTCTAAGTAATAATGGAGAATTTATGGGAGAAAAATCTATACTTAAACATTTTACCCTGTGGCCACAGGACAAAAACAGTGTATGGGGCATCTGGGTGGCTTAGTGGGTTAAGCATCTGATTTCGGCTCAGGTCATGATCTTGCGGTCCGTGAGTTCAAGACCCGCATCAGGTTCTGTGCTGTCAGCTCAGAGCCTGGAGCCTGCTTTGGATTCTGTGTCTCCCTCTCTGTCTCTCCCCGGCTCATGCCCTCCCTACCCCTCAAAAATAAATAAACATTAAAAAAAACACCTCAATATATGAAACATTAGACACAGTGGAGCTAAGGCTTGGTGTGTTTACCTGCTTATACAGAACCCACCATAGTACCCTTAACACATGAGTACTTTCTAAGGACAAAAATAATAATTATCCCGTGGATACAATTCCATGAATTTGAGGGAGATGCCTTTAAATAACAAATGAAAACAGTATAAATGGTATGAAAAGGTAAGAAAAAGGCTCTTGGGCTGTGGGGCAGGTGAAGACTAGGCAGCATAGAGTGTTAGGAGTCTGGGTCCATGAGCTGTGGTGGGGGTTCCTACCCCACAGGTTAGGCAGGTCACGTAACATCTCTGGCACTTGTTTCTTCTGGCACAATTTCTAAGGTCCTTTTCAGCATAGGAATTGTATCATCTTTTTATTCTACCATGAAAAATGAAGGCCCCATTATAATACATCTATGCTCTTAGTTCTTCGAACAGCAGAATAAGGGAAACTGGTATATGTATCAGGAATAAAGGTAAGAAGTGATCCCAAACTCTGAAACATCAGTAGTACTGCTTTTCCATTCATGATTCTAGTTCATGGTGCTGTAAAAATTTAATAAAGGAGGGGCGCCTGGGTGGCTCAGTCGGTTGAGCGTCCGACTTCAGCTCAGGTCACGATCTCGCGGTCCGTGAGTTCGAGCCCCGCGTCAGGCTCTGGGCTGATGGCTCGGAGCCTGGAGCCTGCTTCCGATTCTGTGTCTCCCTCTCTCTCTGCCCCTCCCCCGTTCATGCTCTGTCTCTCTCTGTCTCAAAAATAAATAAATGTTAAAAAAAAATTTAATAAAGGAAAGGCTCACTAAAGTAGACACAGGAGGACTGGTATCCTTCAACATCAGTTACAGGAAGAATTACCAATTACAGACCTCAACTGAAGAAGAATCAACAGGAAAGGATCATTAATTACAGGCCAACAAGGAAAGATGTACATTACATCTTCCACCAGAAACTGACTACCCTGCAACTCAGCGAATGAGAACGGTCATCCCCCTGCGCTCCAGCTTTTCTCCAAAGGACTTTCATTCAAAACAACCTCCTTCTCCATACAATAAGGTTCATATCCTTTGTTAGTTGGACTTGCCTATGGTTCTACCATTGATTCCTTGTCCCAAACTGCAAGTCTCTGTTGTTCCTGAATAAATACTTTTTTGCTGGTAAAACAACTGACCATTTTAGTTTTAAAATTAACACAACTAAAGGTTAAGAACTTCATTTGAGAATCATTAGTACCTCAATTAATCAAAATGCTTAGGGAATTGCCTTTCTTACTCATATGGGCTTTGTTTAAAATTTTAAAATCTTGTTCTCCACCTAAAACCATCATGGCTGTACATGCGATTTCACTGTAAATACCTCTTTAAAAAAATGTTTACTTATTTATTTTTGAGAGGGGGTAGTGGGGAGGGAGAGAGGGAGAGAGGGAGAGAGAGACAGAAAATCCCAAGCAGACTTCACACTGTGAGTGCAGAGCCTGACGTGGGGCTCAAATTCATGAACTGTGAGATAATGACCTGAGCTAAAACCAAGAGTCAGATGCTTAACCAACTGAGCCACCCAGGCACCCTGTAAATGCCTCTTTATGTGTCCTTTTCTTTTTCTAAACTAGTATCACCCTGGATTGGGACTTTGGGCCATGTCATTATTTTTGTGACTCACCTCTAGGCTTCAAGTCTCTCTATACTTCAATTCACAACCCTAATCTTCCCCCAAAACATTATGTTATTCAGATGACCCCTGCCTACCAAATAAAGCCTGAATGAAGTCCTTAGCCTAGTGTTCCAGAACCTTTAAAAGGGTCAATTTGTATTTCGTGTATTATCTCTCCTTAGTCTAATGCCATCGTTGCATGAAATTTTTCTTAGTTGATAAACATGTCTTTTAAACCATTTCAACTAATGCCATTCTCTTTGTATGAATGCCTTTTTCTTTCTCATGCTTCTGGAAAGTACAGAAATCTATTTAAAATGGAATCTCTATGTTGTGTTCCTAGATGCTGCAGACAGATATGGTTTTTTCACTCTTCCAGAGCCTTGTAGTGGCCAAATGAGTCAGCATCACTCAAGACAGTAATGGAAGGTACATCATTGTTTCATTACTCAATCACATAACAGTAGTCAAAAAAAAGATTAGGAGGTTGTCGTTTCTTCAGAAAACAGATGAGTCCATTAGTCAATCATCTAACCAAACAGTCACATGTCAACTAGTGCAATGCAGCGAAGGACCAAACTTTTATTTTAATCTGTAATCATCACATTAGACCTCATTCCAACAGCTGTGATTTTATTACTGCTAATAAACAGGAAAAAAGATCCTGCAGTTAACATGTTCAAAACTCAAAAGATCCTATAAACACTGTCTACTTGGTACGGTGCCAACCACTTTCACATATCCTTATTTCTTTCTTGTAACAAATCTTTGAATTAATTATTATTTTCATCTTACAGAGAAAGAAACTGAAGCTGAAAGTGGTGGATTACTTTGCCCAAACTGCACAGTTTAGGAAGTGACTGGGCCATGACTCCAGTTCAGATGTTCTGACTCCAAGCATGTCTGTCTATTTTATGATCAGAATCCTACCATCCATTCATCAGTATCATGTCCTGGAGGCAGAGAAGACGTGTGGTAGTTGCTTTACACCTGCAGTTTTAGAGTATGCCCATGAATGGGGAAGAGAAGGCTCATCAACTACTCATCTGAAAGGGGAACTGGCTATGTATCTTCTTTCCCAGAAAGGGAGGCATCAAGGTACATGTGAGCAAGACCTAAAGACAAACCTTAGCCACAGGCCACCCATTCTCTTCTTCAGCACGTGCATAGGAACAGCTGGGAAACATACGACCCACACATGTACTTACGTAAACACACACTGCAGCACAGGACATCCTGGATGTCATTACCCTAAGCTCACTTGTCCCTTTCTTAAGGCATCTTAAAATGACGTTAAAAACAAGGTGAAAATCAGCTTGGAAACTACCATGACAATGGAATTATTAGTGAAATCAAAGTTCTCCATAATTATTTTGCTCATGGGTCACCATCAGTACGATTTTTGGAGCACTCATTCCCCTCCCCCCATTTATAACTTATTTCATGTACTTATAAATTAGTATTACTGTACCAATATATGATGTATATATACAATATACTACAAATATTTAAAATATAGACAAAATCACAGTTTTCAGAATTGAGAGAAAATTTTAAGTGGAGATTTAAATAGAAAATTCTAACATGTTCTTCCTATGTCTAGGGCCATACCATTACATATAGCACCTCTGTGGAAAAAGTTCTAAAGAAAGCCTCTCAGGCACAGACACAGCATAATGAACAGAGGGCAGGCTGTATTTTATCCCCCATTGTCTTCAGCCAGGCACTTGAATGCAGTGTCCAACATCCACCACAATTAGAAGATCACTAAAAAGTAGATTATTTTAAGCAGTCCTTGAGGAATGTTTTTGCCACACCGAAGACACTGAATTAAATTACAACTGTTTACTGAATGCTTTTCCAGGAATGATTTAGATATCTGGAAAATATCTTGGAAGTGCGAGACACGCATTCAATCATTTAGAAAAAAATCTCTCCACCACCTACCCAAGCCAAGTAAGTACAATGCTGAATGCTGGGCAAACATCTCAAGCCCACAGCCAGTCTATTTTTCAGGTCAACAGAGAGACCAGTGAGAAAAACAAATGAGGGAGAACAACATTAACAAGGTGCTGGGGCCACCCAGGTGAAGGACACTCATTATAGCTTCAGGAAAGTGAAGCCCAGTGAAGGGAAACTCTAGTCTGAGCCCTAAAATAAGAGAAGGAAATGCACATATGGGTTTCAGGCAGGAAAAGCAGTAGCTGTTCCTGAGAACTATTATTTTCCAGTATTTAGGTTTTTTTCTAAGACCTATGAACAAATAAGTAACTAATACAAAACACAAACCTCTCTTCTACAAGCTGTAAGTAGAATACAGTGAGAAACACATGAGGACATGGCTGAGAAGAACCGTTTGGTGGTATTCATTCAATACATTTCCTGAGCACTTAGGATATACCAAATATTGGTCCAGCTCCAGGAAAAGAGTAAAAATCCATCCCTTGTTTTCAAGAAGCTCTAGTGAAAAAAGAGCATTCATAAAATAATCATACAATCCAGGTACATTTAAAGCCAGTTATCCTGGGGCACCTGGGTGGCTCAGTCGGTTGAGCGTCCAACTTTGGCCCAGGTCATGATCTCACCGCTCGTGAGTTCGAGCCCCGCACCGGGCTCTGTGCTGACAGCTCAGAGCCTGGAGCCTGCTTCAGATTCTGTGTCTCCCTTTCTCTCTGCCCACCCCCCTTGCACTCTGTCTCTCTCTCTCTCTCTCTCAAAATAAATAAACATTAAATTTAAAAAAAATTAAAACCAGTTATCCTTACACTGTGGGGATGTATAAAGAGAAGATGATGCATCCTAGAGGATCACAGAAGTCTTCCCAGAGGAAGTGGTGTTTGAACTGGAATATGAAGGATCTCAACAGAATAAAACAGGGATACTATGCTGACCAGAAATAAGAAGGCAGGTGTTAGAGTAGGTAGAGCCTGGTAATCTGCATATGCAAAGGTCCTGGGGAAGTGAAAGCAATGCATACCTTGGGGACTGCAAATGCCTGTAGAGCTGGAACACACAGGGCACAGGAGAGTGAAGAAAGCAGGATGAAGCAAAAGAGGCCATGCAGGTCTCTCTGGCCAACTAACAATGCAGAGTTTATATCTTCAGTGCAAGGTCATGAACAGAGAGAGTCCTTCAACCTCTGCACACCACATTTAACTCCCCCACCCTTCCCTGCCTCCTCTCCTTTCCTTCAACAAACACTGATCAATCATCTACCAGTTTACCTTGTGTGATGTACTATCTAGAGTGTTGAGGATACAACCAGGAACAGGACTCTGAGCTCATGAAGCACACATTTGGAGAAGGAGGCAGATTTTAAAAATCCGTTAAATGGCATAAATTATTTCTACACCACAGGGTTTCTGTGAGGATCCTGTAAGATTGCATGATTATATAGTTTATAAAATGTAAACAGTTAAAAAAATTGTTATGGGTTTTCTCTTGGGTATATTAACTTAGATGTGGTAATGAGGCACCTGTGTAGATTTGTAACATGAAACTTTGGGAATGGAAGGAGTACAGATGAGACAGAGATGAAATAAAGAAATTGTAACCAAGAAAATACAACAATAGCAGTTGCTTAAAGCGAGCCTGCATTATAGGCCTGGCACTACCCTTTCCACAGACTTTATTTTTAATTATCTCAAGAACATGAAAGGTAGGGTTTATCTTCCTTACATGTAAAATTGAGGCACAAAAGAAATCAACAAGTCTAAAAGGTCGGTTTTACACACCTAAACTAAAAGTTGCTATAACATCAACTTCTCTAATTCCTATGGTAAATTCAAATGAAAAATCAAAATTTCAGTTCTTGACTGTAGTGGACCCTATTGGTTACTTCCCCTCATCAGTCACCACCTCATCCTCTTTCTTAGTAGGATCCTGATCCGATTCAGTCACCCATCCATCCAGAAATCCAGAAACATGTCTTAACCAGTTGAAATCAATCACTGTATGCCATTTCTTTAGCAACTCTTGGTCTTAAGTTATGCACTTCATCTATGTCATTTCAATGGATTCAAGAAAGGGGTTTAGAATCCATTTGGTAATGGGAGAGATCATCTCCTCTCCCAGTTTCCCACTTTCTCTTCCTTTTCTCTACCTCTTCTTTTTTCTCTCTCTCTGCCACTGACTATGAACTGGAAAGCATCAAGCCTTGGTTAGCACTGATGGCCTCTTTGAGACCAGGGGTAGAGCCAAGGAAAAGCTGACACCGAGGACGAAGAAATGAAGAAATAGAAAGAAACTGAAAGTTTTGGTCTGACCTACCTCTGCAATTCCTGCTCTGAGAGATAACAGGTTTTTCCTTTTGAAGCCAGATTCAGACAGGTATCAGTTATTTGCAACCAAAAGCATGGAACCAATCCGAGGTAATCACGACCACACATCTCCTATACTTAAATGGCTTATGTCTTATTGATACATTAAAGAAAACAATATCAAAAAGAACTCAATATCGAAGAGCTTTTTTCATAGGCATTCACAATAAGCCAGCTGACATGAAATCTTATTCTGGGTATAGTATCATCATCTCGGCGTTTCAAAAATTTAAATGAAACATCATAATTATTCTTTTCTTTAATCTTGATTTATTTTTGAGACAGAGGGAGAGAGAGAGTGAGAACGAAGAAGGGACGGGGGGGGGGGGCACAGAATCTGGAGCAGGCTCCAGGCTCTGTCAGCACAGAGCCCGACACGAGGCTTGAACCCACAAAGCGTGAGATCACGATCGAAACCTGATTCCGCCGCTTAACAGACTATGCCACCCAGGCACCCTGAAATGTTCTAATTTTCAAGCACACTTCATAGGTAAGGAAACCAGGCCAGCTGGGGGGTTCCTCCCCCCCCCCCAGCACACTACTAAAACCAGAGCTTGAACACCATCTTGTCTGCCACTGAAATTTGGCTTTTTTTTACTACAGCATGTGGACTCACATGCCATTTTTTAAATTCTAAAATAAATTAACATTATATATTCCTATAATAAATATGATGAAATACAAGAACCGTAAGACTTGTTTACTCAGACATAAACACGAGGTAGCTTTTTTCCCCAAATAGGAACTATTTAAAAATCACATACAATGTTACTGAAGTTTTACTCTTTTTTTTCAGACTGATTTTTTTTTCTGCGTCAGTGATAGAAATTTGGCTTGGAGGAAAAGAATGAAAAGTCCTTATTAAGTCTATTTAAGAGCTGTTTACTATGTGCCTAACACATATTTACTATTTAACAGCCCCACTATGTGCCTAACACAATGGCAGATGCTTTGGGTAGCACCAAAATGAAAAAGACTTTAGAACCTGCCACCAGAAGCTTGAATTCTAAAAGGAGAAGAAGAGGAACAAACTCAGTGTGGTATAAAACAGCTGTTACATAAAGCTAACGGAGGCCTAAGAAAGACCATGGCTGCACAGGTGCAGGCTCAGATGAAGTGCTCCACAAAAAGCCTGAGAAGAAGGACACATCTGAGTTCATTATGTACAGTCTTTTTTTTTTTAAATGTTTATTTCTTTTTGAGAGAGAGAGAGATAGAGTGTGAGTGGAGAAGGGGCAGAGAGAGAAAGAGGGAGACACAGAATCTGAAACAGGCTCCAGGCCCTAAGTCCTCAGCACGGAGCACAACCCGAGGCAGGGCTCGAACTCAGGAATGGCGAGAGTATGACCTAGGCTGAAGTCGGACGCTTAACCAACTGAGCCACCCAGGTGTCCCTCATTATGTGTAGTCTTAAAGGAAGCTCATTTAGTCAACAAAGCAGTTCCAACCATGGGCCAGGACCTAAGGTGGTAGTGAGATACATCACATATGAGCCCTGCAAGAACATTCTCTTGAGACACAAGGCATACTACTAGCAAAAAAATAGATGGGAGGATAGGCTCAGGAACAAACATTCCAGAGGAGAAGGATAATCTGTGCTAGCCTAGTGTTGAGACCTCTGATTGGAGACCACTGTTGGCTGGAGGCACTGAACATTTTCCTCAGTGAAATCAAGTAGGCCTTCATGGCGGAGGAGACATGAACTGGATCTTGGATAGTAAAAAGAAGTCTGCCTGGTGAAGAAGACCCAAGAAATATCAGAAGCAAAACTCCAGAGGCTCAAGAGTAGCTAACTTACCTGTGTAACTCTTCAAGTTAACTAGACATCAAGTACATAGTATAATAAGAAAATATTAAGAAATAAGAATGATCATTCAGGGCCAGAGAAGGAACTTAAAGACCAAGGCAGGAGTTTCGACTACTGACACTGGGTGTTAGTAAAGCTTTAGAAAAAATATTAGTCCTATTATTTACTAGTCCTAAAACCATGGGCCAGTAATTCAGTTATCCTTATCATCTATAAAATTGTGGCAGTGACTCATATTTATCAGAATTCCTTTGGATGTAATATACAGGAAAATGTTTTGTTAAATATAAACCATAATGCTAATATAAAAAATGACTTCTGACTAGGGAAATGACATAATCCTAGCTGTACTTTAAAAAGATACCTCTTGGGGATGCCTGAGTGACTCAGTCGGCTGAATGCCCCACTCTGGATTTTGGCTCAGGTCAGGATCTCATGCTTCTTGAGATCAAGCCCTGCCTTGCCTTGGGCTCTGTGCTGACAGCATTGAGCCTGCTTGGGACTCTCTCCATCCTTCTCTCTCTGCCCCTCCCTTATTGGCTTGCACACACAGGCACACTCTCTCTCTCTCCCCCCGCCCCTCTCTCTCAAAATAAATTACAAAAAAGAAAGAAAAAAGCTACCTCTGGCCACTGGGCAGAGGATCCTAGAACAGAAGATCTTAGTTCCTTCAGGAAGTAAGCTAAAGACAAGGAAAGAAGAAGATGGGTGGATGTGGTCCTCTGGAGGAAGAATCAACAGAAACTGACAGTGGGGAAAAAGGGAGAGGAAATGAGTCAAGGTGACAGGAAGCTTTAAGTTTGGATAGGTGATAGGATGGGATGGGGGAGAGGAGGTGACAAGGCCCCTACAAACACCTATGCACATTACCAATGCATAAACAAGGCAAGGATTTAAACTACACTCTAAGGATTGTGCTCTTTGCAGTATTTTTACCTAATTAAAAAGAAACTCTTGTCCCTAGTCCAGTAAATATGCATGGTAAAAAGCAATGCCCAGTATTCAAATGCCAGCCTGCCACTTGGGCAAACTGCATCATCTTTTGGGTCTCAGCTTTCTCATCTGTAATTTGGTCATCATTCATATTGCTGAAGATTAAATGAGCAACTATTGATATGAATAATGCACTTGGAAGAGCTCCGGGGTCAGGTACTCGATCTATGAAGAAACTAGCTCAGAGCTCCTCAGCTGACCTTAAGCCTTCTGTCCTCATCACCACCGCTCCCCTCCAGTCAGAAAATATTGATCTTCGTGAAACAAAGGCTGTATTAGAACGGGGCATGGAAGTTTCTACATATGTGCTCTACAGCCTGCCTCTACCAATACATACCAAATGTTGGTGTTTATCCCATTCAAAAAGAAAAAAAAAAAAAAAAAAAAAAAAAAAGGTGTTTTGGTTTGGGGTGAGAAAAAGAATGGGTATAGTCCGGCCTCCTGAGTTGTTTCTACAAGCTACAACTAAATCAAGATTATAGGCAGAGCACACTCCCTGGGTGCACACTTCGGAAGTCTGTCTGCTAAATGGTCTATGGGGCCAGGATCAGCCAAGGGCTGCAAACCGCTAGAGCTGCTGTTAGACTTAGCAGCGCCCTACAGCACAGGCCTCGTCGCTAACTCACTGGTTCTGCCTTACCCTCCCTGATGCAGTTCCCTGTTCCCCAGCGTCCCAGCTGAGCTGTCATGATTCACTGTCTCTGTATGGCTGGATTTGCCAAGATAAGATAATAGCCTTTTATGTTCAGGCGCTGTGAATTCCTCTCCACCCCTCGGACGGGGAAGACAATTTAAGTGGAAAGGAATAAATTGCTGGATTTAATACAGTGACCAAACACAAAAGCCTAATAAAAATGTCAGAAGTACATGCTCGAGAATGGCAAAGAATTGTGGAAGCACACTACAGGATGTAAGCTGGGCTGTAGCAACTCCTGCAAAGGTACAAAACGATGACATTAAACCAGCTGCCTCAGTTTGCTTCCTATCTTTCTAGCAATTTCAACTTTGTAGTAATTTTGTAGCACTCTTGCTTTATTTGCAAGTTACACTAAGCCACACGCACACAAACGTGTAAAAATATTAGGAAATAATTGACATATAGTATAAAATACATAGAATGGCCTATCCATAAAAAGCCACCTATGTATAAGTGCATATTTTATATTGATAGAAGGGATAAGAGACATTGATTGAACAAGTTTACTGTTACTCTCTTTGAACATAAACACTACCAAGGGACAACAAATGCAAAAATATTAAGAGGTTAAGGCTTCAAATGAAAGATGGCTCCGTTGAGCCTTCGTACTGACTGTGAATATTTGAGTGTCCATACATGTGAATACCACTCTATGGTGAATAGAGACGAATATGTCCAACCCCTCAAGGAGTATACAACCTAGGGAGGGCATTTTTGTTAACAAGCTAATAATCATAATATAAAAACTAAACAGTTTCTGTAATATACTAGACTTAGTCAAATAATTTTAATACTTTTCCTAGGCTAGAGGTATGTGAATTAACCATGTTCAAAAGTAAGTGAAAACATCTACATGTTGGAAGGTGGCTACTATTGGGTGTTTCACAGCCCCGTGAGGGAAGGGACCCCACTCCCCACGCAGGGTGGTGGCACCCCTGAATGGGAACAGTCCCTGTTTGACAGAAAGTAAAGCAATGCCTGGTTACTGGCAAAGCCAGGTGGAAATTCAACATTCCAGAAGCAGGACTGGGGATACAGAAAACTATGAAAAAGGAAAACTCATGAAACGTGAAAAGCAAGAAGGAAAGAATAAGTAGCTTCTACTGTGCCTCTGCGAGGTTTGGCTTCCTATTCCAATACTGGGTGGGGGTGGAGGGACTCGGTCAGAAACCAAAAAGCAAGAACATTGCTCAACCCATTCAGGAAGTGTTTGATTTATGAAAAAATATTTAACATCCATTGAACTCTGTGGCAGATCATTACATCTTCTAATCCTGTCAAGGACTCTCTGACATTGATGTCCTAATTATCTCCATCTTAAGGAAGAGGGTATTGAGTTAGAGAGGTTAAGTAATGTGTTATAAGTCACACAGCCAGGAAGCTTAGAAGCTAGGATTCAAATTCTGCCAGACTGTTGCAAGGCTTACATTCATTCATTCAACCAGTATTTCTTGTGCACTTACTAGTATTCCCTGCCTTTATGAAACTTGTATTTTAATTGGGAGAGAACGACAACCAAATAAATAAGTAAAACGTACAACACGATATTGGTGATGGAGCCTAAAGAAAAAAAGAACATGGAGAAGCGGGAAGAGAGGGCTAGGGGACTCAGCTTACTTATGCAGAGGGAACCTGAATGATTATAAGATGTATTATATTTTGATGCACAGAATAAAGTGTAAATATTAGATAAGATGTGAAATAAATTATTTTATTAAACCCATTTAATATCAAGCTTTGAAGTAGTTTTGGTTTAGGCATAACCTGATGTTTTCTTTGATATCCCTCAATATTTAATTAAGATTTGGCAGTCAGGGGCTCCTGGGTGGCTCAGTCAGTCATTGAGCATCTGACTCTGGCTCAGGACTTGATCTCAATGCTCATGAGCTGGAGCTACTTGTCGGGCTCTGTGTTGACAGCTGGGAGCCTGGAGCCTGCTTTGGATTCTGTCTCTCTCTCTCTCTCTCTCTCACTCTTCCCTCCCCCATTTGTATTCTATCTCTCTCTCAACAATAAACAGTAAAAAAATATTGGCAGTCAAAGCAATATGCCAGGGGAACTAAGAGAAGAGACCATAATTTTCAGTAGAGATCAGTATAAGATCCTATCAGATATATGAAAAAAGTGGTCTTAGGAGATTTTTAATACCATAAATTCTTTTTTCCTTTGATTCCTGTCTCTATCTCATCATATCTAAGTTATTTTGTCATTTAGTCCCAGAGAGAGAGATTTGGGAAAGAAATACTGACCAAATGAAACTTCATGTTGATTTCCAAGTCCATTGACCATCCACCAATCGTACATAAAACACTTTTAAAAACTACTTTCAAAAAGAGTTATTCTTTGGAAGAGCTAAAGATTGCTCTTGTTATTAGGATTAATTGGTATAAATGGGGAAAGTATGGAAGAGGGGAGCCTGCATAGTCAAATAACTTTCAGAAACATTTTTTTACCAGTTAAACAGATTTCTTTACTGAGTGATGCCTTAGAGATAAATACACAAGTGTATACACTGCAGTCACCACAGGGGATATGACTTTCATTATTTCACGACACATTTGACCACAGATTACTTTTCTCTTGGATCATGGGAGAGAACACATTAGGAATCACTGTTTTGAGATATAATACACATAAAATAACCAGTACAGAAATAAATACAAGGCACTAAAGTAGCATGTGTTTGAGAATTGGGGAAAAGAAGTATACTTATGAAACATCTAAACCTGAATCATCTTATAAGAATATAATGAAAGTAAATACTTTTTTTTTTAAACATTTATTTATTTTTGAGACAGAGAGAGCGCATGAACAGGGGAGGGTCAGATAAAGAGGGAGACACAGAATCTGAAACAGGCCGCGGGCTCTGAGCTGTCAGCACAGAGCCCGCTGCGGGGCTCGAACCCACAGACCGTGAGATCATGACCTGAGCCGAAGTCGGATGCTCAACCGACTGAGCCACCCAGGCGCCCCTGAAAGTAAGTACTTTGAAACAGATACCACACTTACGATGTGGCTAGAACATTTATTTAAATAAATATAAATATATATTTTTGTATATATTATAATAAATACAAATAACTATAATATATTTAAATGTTTATTTTATATATAAATAAATGACATATTTATCCACAGCTTAATAGTTTCAGGCCACTCAATTTATAAAATAAGCCAATATCTGGATTCTACTGTTGTTTTAAACCACTTTGCTGTCTTTAAGTTAGTGTAGAGTTTCTGAACAAGAAGGGGTTGAAGAATAAGACTGTCCATTTAAAAAACATTCCACTACATTGATAGTTCTTTTTTGCCCCTCTGTCATATTTATTTCAAGTTTTTCTCTGATTTTCATCTAGTATCCCATTTTAGGACAATAGAAAGATAGCTGATGAATATGCCCAAGCCCTCAAGGAGCATACAACCTAGGGAGGGCATTTCGTTAACAAACTAATAATTATAATATAAAAAATTAACAGTTTCTATCTATAATATCCTAGACTTAGTCAAATACTTTTAATACTTTTCCTAGGCTAGAGGTATGTGAATTAGCCATGTTAAATAGTAAGCAAAAACATCTTGCTGTTTCACAGCCGTGTGAAGGAAGGGACCCCTCTCCTCACTCAGGGTGCTGGCATCCCTGAATGGGAACAGTCACTGTTTGAGACAAAGTAAAGCAGTGCCTGGTTAGTGGCAAGGAATAGCTGGGCTTCCCAATAAGACTGAAGAGAATAAAGAAAAATCCCTTCCAGATATCCTTAGGTGTAAACTCTTTCCCTGAAATATGATAATTGATATATGTTGTGAATTTTAAAGCAATTATTATAACTACAAGTGTTACTCTTGTTCATACAACTTCACTTGTTTAATCACACTATTTGCTGCAGTAATTTCCCGCGTCAAGTAAATTCCAAGGGATTACATGGTGGGTGGGGAGAGGAAAAAAGGTATTTCCTTTTATCAAATGTAACTATGTTGCTTTCTCATTCCATCACGTCCCTGTGTAATAAAAGAAGAATCCAGGGTGGTCACTTGGAGTACCTGATTAACAACTTTCCTTGAAACTATTAATTAGTTGTGGAATTCATTCCCCTTAAAGACAGGGAAAGAAAACCACACCAACTCAGAAAGTGAGCTCGCCTTTTGGAAAAAAACTCCAGATTTCAGTTGCCTTTGGGGTATTCACGTTCTACACATTTTATTCTCCTCAAAAGGTCAAGGAAATTAATTGCCCGGGGCGCACGATGCATTTACTAGGGAGAATTATAGAAAATGATGGTCCCTACTCTCAAACCTGTTACAATCAAAAGATGATAACACAAATATGAACATAGCCTGCACCAAGCAATGCTATTATTCTCCTTTGATTTGCCTTGTTTGATTTTTAACTCATCTCTTCACGCTACCATCGGTGATGTTTGAGAGGCAGGTGATTATTGAAACTACTTCAGTTGTACACCACTTCCTTAATATTGAGGGATTATCAAGTATCAGGATAACCACTTAATAATGCATAACCATCAAATCTCCTTTAATCATTTTTTTAAAAAACTAAGCCTTCAAACAATTCACATTTAATACCAAAGCCATGCAAAATATAACAGGCTGTATTTATCTAGAAAAGAAACTGCCTTTATTTTTTAAATTGCTAATAGGGGAGAGAACAATCTTCAAACCACTCATCCGCAACATAATTATCTAATTCCTGGTTTATTACCATGAATAATTCCACCATTATAATTCTTGCAAGTCCTGTGAAGAGTTCCCTATAAATTTCTGAAAAAGAGCTACAACAATTGTGAAAGTTTCGATCTCCTTCCCTTCCCTCAATTATGTCTGAGCATCCCCTAGCGACGAGGAAACCTGTGCTAAGTTCTGGTGACAGGAGGTGAACACTACCAGATGTGGTCACTCTCTTTCCTGACTTACCATACACTTTTACGAGCAAAGAAATATCCTCAAAAAAAGAGATCAGGTACCTATGCTCAGTATCTGCTGCTGGTGGTGACCAACAGAGCTAGGAATGTACACAAGGATAGCTTCTGACTTCTGATTTAGGGTTCCCTTCACAGCACAGCATATTTCATTCCAAGTGCAAGCTATTGTTTGTCTTTTTCAGGCTTAATTTCCATCAAGCATTCAGTTGGAAAGTACTGATGAAGCAACCTGTACTAGGCTAGATGCTGTATGTAAAACCAAGACAAATATGAGACGGGGGGTCTTTTGCAAAGCTAACACACATGTTATGATTAACGAACAATATGCCATGGCACGTTGCAGGACACAGAAAACAATGGTTGTTTTAATCATAAGAACAAAAATGAAAATAACATAAAATACACAGCACTTACTTCATGTAAAGCATCACACTAAGCTTGGTTTATTTAGTGTATACTTTACTCCATACATGACTTTCAGGAGGTCAATTATATTATTATCCTTTTTTTTTTACACAAGGGGAAACTGAGGCACAGGGCAGGTAACAAAAGACATTCTCAAGGCTACACATTAAGTGATTCACTCCTACACAATCAAGCAACAGTCTGTACTCATAACCACCACCTTACAATGAATGACCACTTGGACATAACTAACTGAAGCAGTTGTCAAGGGTTTGATGGAGGAGGTGAGGCTTATTATGCAAGCAGGTAAACTATGCTACTATAAGTTGGAGGCAAGAAAGGAGGCCAGAAATGTGCTGACAACTTCTGGGGAGTAACAGCAAAATCTGCTTGCCTGGGAAAGAGCATATGAATATATGCTGTTCTCTGATAGCAATGATAAAAGTTAAAGAAGTAATATAGAACTCAATTATGATTGGTCTTGAAAGGCAAGCAAGAGAGTTTTATGCAAAAGGAAAGTTAATTTGTTTTTAATATTTTAATGTTTATTCGTTTTTTTTAACATTTATTCATTTTTGAAAGGCAGAGAGAGACAGAACGTGAATGGGGGAGGGGCAGAGAGAAAGGGAAACACAGAAACAGAAGCAGGCTCCAGGCTCTGAGCTCTCAGCAGAGAGCCCGACGCAGGGCTGGAACTCACGGACCGCGAGATCATGACCTGAGCTGAAGTCGGCCACTTAACCGAATGAACCACCCAGGCACCCCAATGGTTATTCATTTTTGAGAGAGAGAGAGAGAGAGGCTGAGTGGGAGAGGGGCAGAGAGCAAAGAAGACACAGAATTCAAAGTAGGCTACAGGCTCCTAGCTGCCAGGACAGATCCGGACTTGGGGCTCAAACCCACACCGTGAGATCATGACCTGAGCTGAAGTCAGATGCTTAATCAACTGAGCCACTCAGGCACCCTGGGAAGTTAATGTTAACTCACCTAATCTCTGCAAAGTAGGATACAGAGTATTTCTAGATATCCTATCCCCAAGTCTCCTCATATGCAATGGTTTCAATAGAATAACTATCAAATATATTAGTTACAGCATAACTGTTTGTATTTAAAACAGTTATTTGTCTTTGTTAAGAGGCAAACTTGGAGATTTTCCCTAAATAAATCCTAGAATCTTTCTTTTTATTTACTAGTCGGGGATTCCAAATTACTAATGTATAAACCTTAACACTGAATTTCTCAGTATGAGTGCATCATTGACTTTTAAAAATTAATTAATTAATTTTTGAGAGAGAATGAGCAAGTGAGAGAGACAGAGAGAGCAGGGAACGGGCAGAGAGATAGGGGAACAGAAGATGTGAAGTAGGCTCTGGGCTGACAGCAGAAAGCCTGATGCGAGGCTCTAACTCATGCACAGTGAGACCATGGGCTGAGCGCAAATCTGATGCTTAACTGACTGAGCCACCCAGGAGCCCCTCATTGACTTGTTTAGAACAAAAGCAACATAGTTATCTATGTCAAGTGAAATTTCCTGTAAATTCCCCTAGATTGTATTCTTCAAGCGTTTTGAACATTCAAAAAATTTTTACGTTTCTCTCTCAGTAACCCCACTTCCCAGGTACACGCATGTACACACACACACACACACACACACACACACACACACACACACTACCTGGTTGATTTGGAATAGCAATTACTATAATAAACTATATAATTTAGAATATACTAGCTATCCAATATGTTAGATAACCAAAATGTGTTACTTTTCTCCCTTTCATAATTTTTAACTTCGGAACATTTTGGGTTTTGTAACTACCTCAATCTGAAAGTGGATCCTTATGTGAAGGAAACAAAATTTAAAGCAATATTCCTATCTGTTGGTTTTTGTTATTAGACTCTGGATAGAGAAGCAGCTTTGGGAAGAAAAAGATCAGTGGGTTAAAAAAAAAAAAGGACAATTTTGGAGAAAAACTGAAATTTGATAGAAGGAGAGCATATAACATTGTGGAAAGTGCCTATACTATGTTCAGCAGTATTTTGTGAATGAGAATATAATTCTTGGGTCCAAGCAGGGCTTTCTATTAACAGATTTTAATAACATTGATTCCTCCTTGCACTCTTTTACCATGAATAATACAGAAAATGGGCTTTATCCTGAAGCACTTGAATTTAAATTTTAAAAAAAGACATAAACATTTTTAGTTTCCATATGAACAAAAACAGTGTCCTCAAAAAAATGACACTATAACAGCATGCTTATTTCTGCAAAAATTAAGAGAGATTTTACTTTAACAGAAAATGACTTAGTAAATATTTTTAAAATTTTCATATACTTGAATATGAAGTTGCATATCCAGATAAAATGAAAGGAGTTAACAGATATAAATTCTAATAATACTTTTAGCAAAACACAGTGTTACCGAGTGAACAGCTGCCCTTGGCAGTACATATCCCATTTTCCAAATGTTATCAATTTGCCTCAAGACCATTCCCGTTAGGTAACTTTTTTTAAACAAAAGATCAAGAATAAATTAAGGTATTAGACAGCACATAATCTTCTCATAATTAATGAAGTGCGTCTGAATTTAATATTAATGACGTCATTCATCCTACTGTCTTTGTGTAAACTTTTTTTATCATACGATAGTAACTATCTCCAATTAGATAATCATGATGATAATATAATAATAAGGCGCCTTTTCCCCCATACAATTTGCTTACCTATGATTACATATTTTGACCCGGATTCTTACAACAATGTAACCATAGCAGTGGCTTAAAAGATGTAAAAATATGTGTAATTAGTATGCTAAGCATATTTAAACTTCTTATGATAAACGAATTGGTAATTTCAAATGTTTTACAGTGGAGGATAGAATGTAAATTTAAAAATATTTAAATGTTAACACAAAAATACAGTGTTTAAGATGTATTTTTAATATATTAGTCTAGAAACCTTTTAAATAAGCACGCCAGATTTAAAATGTAATTTAAATTAATATTTTAGGAAAAAAAGGGTCAAGGTTAAACTGTTTATCCTCCTTAAAAAGTTTATAATGTCTTTTGTGTCTCTACTTACAAAAAGAAATCTCAATGAAACTTGGATATTAAAACCTCCCAGGAAACCAACAATAAAAGCTGCTAAGAATTTCACAAGTTTTTTTTTCCTTAGGTGTTAATTAAATGATCATTTAACACTGCAATGTAAACACAACATTTTCATCTCCTGACAGCACAGCCTATTATAAATCCGGGGTAATAAAAGTCTTGGTGTTAACGCTCTGAACCAAGTTCCCACCACACTCTAAGACGCCTTGTCGTGTCTAAGGTTAAGCATCTAGACACAAAACAAAGCTTGCGCCTACTCGACTTCCAGTCCAATTTTCCCATCGCCCAGTGACCTAGGTAACACTTTGAGCAATAAAGAATAAATTTAATTTCTCCAGCATTTTGTGAGGATTAGGAACAATTGTTGGCTTGCAATGACTTTTTATCCTTGGATTCTTTTTCCTCCGGAGCATTCCTCCGGTCCTAAAAGAGAATTCTGATGGTTTAAGACATAGAACAAACAGAACTTTAAATTAGGCTTTTTTCAATCAATTGGAACTGTTGGAGGGGAAGCAATCAACCTTTCTCTGTGCTGTTCTCAGCTATTCACATACTTCAAGCTTTAATCTTTCACTAGTAGAAGAAACCTATCATGACGGGGCAAAGCTATCTTTTCCCATTCTGTTTCCAGACGTATTTATTTCTCTTTTCTTTAAGACCTTTTTTTAAACACTTAAATCAAGTTGCCATACTTAGCTGTACACATTCATTTGGGGGAGATTTCAAGAGGCACAGATGTTCCCTTAATAATATTTCACACAGCCATGCCGTACCCTACACCATGGGTATCGCACCAACAGGCCTTTTTACTTTTCATTGCTTCCCTCTCTAGAATTTAGTTTTTCAGAGAAAAAAGAAAGAAAAACTCCTGCCTGAAGTTTCTTACATCAATCACAATTTATCAAACATTTATCACAATTTTTCAACTTTTTACGAAGAATTCAGTGACCGTGATTACCTTGCCTATGGGTAACAGGTAACAAAAAGAGGACATACACATGGTCCCTCTGCCTGCAAAGCTTATGTACATATGAAAAGTATTGGAGTTATAATAACAACAGAACAAAACAAAAATAGCTTCTGGCTGAGATCTATTTCATTATCAAATATTGTTTAAATCCAAAGTGCTAAACGATTTGCAATTTGCGCTGCATTTTGACATATGTTTAATCTAAAAATGCGCTTACAATCACATATGCAGTTTATGTAAAGATGACAGAATGTTCCACAGATCACATCATATTTGCATATTACAAGATCAATGGGTTAATTATCTTATATGGTTTTAAAGATTGAAATTTTAATTAGCAATAAAAATGTTCTTTAGCAACATAGCAATCTTCTGAATAACTTTCACAATAGTTCACCTACAGTTTGAAGAGTTAACGCAGCATTTTCAAACTAATTCATATTTTTCCTTTATTTATTTAGGAAAAACACATCATTAAGACAACAACCCAAATATGCAGGCGTAACACAGCTTCTAAGTCACAGTCTCTGTTTCTATAGCCAATTCATCTTATATAGGAATTTTAAAACTACATGAATCATCAACTGGGATAGGGTAAGAGATCTCATTAAGAACATTCTGGGCTTAATGCATCTTGTGTGGCCAAGTAAGGAGAAATAAAACGATGCATATTTTATGTTAATTTTTAGTGATAAAAAAAATAATGTGGCTACACTTATGTCTGTGTTATTACACCGAGAAAAATTGCAAGACAGAGGTGAAACAGAACGAGGAGATTTTCTGACTGTGGGCAGGTTGCAAAGACATCTGTGTGACTATTTTTTTTTTCATCTTATTTTGCAAGGATGAGACAATAATCATGTAATACAATTTCTACCATACTGGAAAGTTGGTCATGTTCTTTTTTTTTTAATAATTTTTTTAAGTTTTATTTATTTATTTATTTATTTATTTATTTATTTATTTTGAGAGGGAGAGAGACAGCATGAGCAGGAGGAGGGGTAGAGAGAGGGAGGGAAAGAATCTCAAGCAGGCTCTGCATTGTCAGTGCAGAACCCAATGCGGGGCTCGAACCCATGAAAATATGAGATCATGACCTGAGCCAAAACTGAGAGTCGGACACTTAACTGACTGAGCCACCCAGGTGCCCCGGCAATGTTCTTCTGAATACAGAATCTATAATATGACTGGAAATATCCCCAGGAGGAAAATATGATCATTCCCATTTTACAGATAAGGAAACTTGACTCCAGGGGTGTCACCTGATTTCCAAAGATAGCAGAGCTGAGTAGGTATTTAAACACTAGTGTTATATGCCCCTTCTCTTATGCTATATATTAATTGATTTCAGGGTCTTAAAACATATGTCAATACACTAAAATTAGCTAAATAGAACCAGAATCCTATGGACACTTATTCCTGGAATTATTTATGTAAACTTCAGTCACCAAACAGTGGCAATTTCATAATTTGTCACCAAATTTTAAAATATTCCCTGATAATGTGTATTGAAAAATGTCTTTTTCACATGAAAAACATACACTTAAATTCATGTTTCAACAAACACAATCCTTTTTGATGAACTAAGTTTTAATTTACGTATTACAGGTCAGATATTAACCATGGTGGAAGCCCACATATACCACCTATTACCTGGGGCCACAGTGTTACCCTGGTTTCTCTCCCCAGTATCTACAACAGTATCTCCAAATTCAAATTGCACTATTGTGAGTACTTCTTGGTGCAGATAAAAACATTTGCATTTGGGAAAGCAACTATTTAAACAAGTACACTTGAACGGAAAAGATTCTTCTAGTTGATGCAATTAATTACGCTGTAGACTTCACATTCAGAGTATATTCTGTGGGTTAGCAACAACAAAAACCTACTAATTTCTGACTTTCTTAAGCAACAGCTTTTACTTGTAATCTCTTTGAAATAAAACTATCAACGTGAGGCGTGGGCGTGGCAAAAATCTCAAGTACAATGTTAATCCTCACTACATTTATAACTTCTAAATAATAGGATTACATGTTGATTTTAATTTTTGTTAATGTTTATTTTATTTTTGAGACAGAGAGAGAGAGTGAGCAGGGGAGGGGCAGAGAGAGAGAGGGAGACACAGAATCTGAAACAGGCTCCAGGCTCTGAGCTGTCAGCACAGAGCCCAACGCAGGGCTCGAACTCGTCAACCATGAGATCATGACCTGAGCCGAAGTCAGACTCTCAACCGACTGAGCTACCCAGGCACCCCCGATTACGTGTTGATTTTAAATCAAAATCAAAAGTAAGTCCTACTCCATGGCTTGCCTCTTTTCTTCATGTCAAGTGGTAATGGCTATTCTGAAGTGTGTTCAGATACCCGCGTATCAAGTCTTTTGTCTATATACCTTCGGTTACATAATTAGTAATCTATTTTTTAATTTTTATTTTATTTTTATTTTATTTTGAGAGAGAGAGAGCGTGCGCACTAGCAGGGGAGGGGCAGACAGAGAGAATCTTAAGCATTGAGCCCTGACACAGGGCTTGAACTCATGACCATGAGATCATGACCTGAGCCAAAATCAAGATACAAACACTCAAACACCTGAGCCACCCAGGTGCCCCAATAGTAATTTTTTTTTTAATTTTTTAAATGAAATGTTCCTTGTAGATCTCTATTCTCTAAGTGGCAAGAGCAGAGTCCCTTGGGTGCAATGATAGGTCATTAATAAGTTACTGAATAAATAATAAGGGACTTGGTGTTTTAACCACTGACAGTTAACACATTTCTAAGTTTTATCTCACTTATTGGTTCTTAGTTTTCAAAGATCAAGAGTCAACCCGCTCCCCTTCACAAAGTATGAGCATGAGCAATACAAATAGTGTATCTTTGCACCAAATGGTAAGGCAGACACACCACACCCGAGGAACTTTTATCGTCTGGACACGAAGCCCTTCGGCAGCCTGGGCAATGGAGAGCAGCGGTAGCCATCATGGCAGCTCACTAGATGAGTAATGATGTGGGTCTGGCTGGAGGACGGTAACCGTAGCAACTGCAACCTGCAATTCCTGCACAACCACTGTGGGATTTATTGTGGCAGGGGCCAAACAGGCCAAGAGTGAAAGGGAGCAGGAAACTATGGCACCTGACACCTCGAGGAGCCCACACTTTAATCAGAGCTGGCAGGAATTAATTCAAGAGGAATTTTGATACAAGCTCCGCTGTGGCGCTCTTGTTTTTATCCTTGAATACAAGAATCCTGTGAGATTAAATTATATAGTTTTATAGAAATGCGGTATTATATTAAATTAACGGATATTTTGCTTATGTGAAAAATGGGTTATTTTTATTTTACTGTGTCTACCCAAACCCTCCAATGTTTAGAAGACCTAAGGGGACTAAACATTTAATTAGCCAAGTTACCCTTTAAATTTAATTTGGCTCTCTATTATTCATAATGCCTTCCCAGCATTACTGTTTGCTCATTCACGTTACAGACCCTGAACCCGACGGAGACTTAACTCAAGACATCAAACACTTACTGAGAGGTTTCTAAAGGTCAAGCCTCATACTAGACCCTGGGGACATAAAAAAACAAAACAAAACAAAACAAAACAAAACATGTTTTTGTAATAAATGTATATCAGCATTTATATGCATAATCACAGAAAAAGTAAACTAGGTTAATAATAACTGACACGTTTACTAGTGATTATGTCTGGATGGCAAGGTAATGAATAATTTCTATTTCCTCTTTTCTATTTTTCTGAATTGCCCAAACCTTTCTAATATGAGGGTATGTTACTCTTACAACTACTCAAAAACAAAAACAAATGGTAAAGGTCCTTCTGTGGGGCAAGAAGAAAGGAAAATAAAGATAGCTTCACTGTATATGTGTTGTACTTCGCAAATTAATTTTTACCTTAATAAAACAAAAATTAAGTTTTCTTCTAAACAAAAGCCCTGATTATTATTATCAAAAACATTTTGAGCCTCTGAGATCCTATCTGACAGTAAATGAACTGTGACCTGACCAACCAAATTAAGCGGTCAAAATCTATTTGTCTCAGGTAAGTAGTCATTAGGCCATAAAAAAGTCCTTAAGTTTAAAAATACTATTTATAATGTTAGATAATTTAGAGGCTCCAAAGCTCATTGGGGAATAATAAATGCTACTTGTGAACCAGAAATAAAAAGGTTTTATTCAAAGAAGTAGAGAAAATGAATCACTGGGACTTATGTATTTAATTTCATTTGTTAGTTTTGTTTTGTTTCAGTAGATACAAGTGAAAAATGAGTTTCTGCCATGTGCCTTGGATACTTAAGTTTATGTTAGAAGTCTGGGTAAATATAATAATACTAAAAGAAATAAACTGAAAACCACAAAACAAATATTTATAACCAAATGCTCGACCGCAGTACTACCAATGAAATTCCTTTCTAATGAGCCTGGATTAGTAGTTGAAAACTCAAGTTGAAAAGTGTGAATCACTCACCGGTAAATCACCTTTAAGGTTACATTTATCAGGAAGTTTTGTATATGCTACTCATATATATAAATGCCACTCATAAATTTCAATCAATCACGATCGCCCATTCCAAAAGTGACTAAAAATCTCAGTTAATCAGCTCCAGATTGCTCCAAAAATAATTTTCTCCACTCTTAAATTGATAGTAAAGAGGCGACACCAGTTTGGGGGGAGAAGCAAGAGGCTAGAATGGCGTATCTACGCAAGTTAAGGAAACTATATGCTGTCTCTTTTAACCTCCAACCTAGGGCCCTTTACTTTCCCTTTACTTACACTTTCCATCTGTCAACAAGTGCTTGTAATTTTATTACACTGTCCTGTAGTTTATGCAGAGTTGGTATTATTTTACAGAGTTCTGTTAATGGACTGGATAAATGGTAATGCTATTTAAACTAGTCTCCTGCTCCAACAAACACAGCTGCAACTGTACTACTATTTCTGAGCAAACATCTTGACCTGAACATGTAGTGCTCTCTCAACCCGTCCAAAGAGAAATTGGAGCAGACAGCAAAGGAAAAGCATATTTGGCCGCTAGCAGCAACCAACCGTGTCGAATCATAATTCATATACAGCGTACCCTCTTTTTCTTTTATATTGCATTTAGAGTCCAAAAAAAGCATGTGTGCTTCTTCACCTGGCATCTCATTTTCCGCCAAGAGTCAAATGGTGATTTTTCATTACAAAAGTGCAAAGAAAATCTGCATAATGTCCAGTACATCAGACTAGCTTAAATCCTAATGATAAAAATCAGACGTCAGTAGTGTGAACTACACATTAAACTAGTGAACTTCTTTATTAGTTATATACTGGGATAAAAAAGCATTAAATAAAAGTATTAAATAACAAATACAGTATGTGAGAAAAAGAAATGGAGATGCTAATTAGAATGATGCAACCACTTAAAGAGAGAATAAATTATAAATGTGTTTCCTTCATGAATTCTAGATGTGTAGGTCCCTACCGCATTATATAGTAGGGCAATTATGGATTGCTTAATATGTATATGCAAAGACCAGACTAATACCTTCCCTGCCCCAACATATATTCTCTGCTATTAGTCAGAAACCCTGTATCCTTTGTTCTGTCACTGATCCTTCTCGTGAAAGATTCATTTTTCAATGAGTGTTTTAAAGGAGATTTTTGTCTGTCGATCTGGGCACATTTTTCCATCTGTTGGAACATTTGTTTCGGGTGAACTACTAGGCACCTGTATCACATGAAGAAACTCTGAGCTTGAATCCTTCCCTCTTGGAAATTACACTGGTCAGGCAGTCAGACTCACAAGCTTTTGGTTCTTTATTTATTAAAGATATTTAATGCTGGTTGTTTACTCCAATTAATGATTACCATCATAAAAAAAAAGTGGTCACATGTAGCTTATAACTTACCCTCTCAAGAGAAATACCATTGGTAACAATTCACTATATCGAATTCGGGTGGGACAAATAGTACCTTCATTCAAAGGAAGATTCCCGGTGTGAGGGTGAAGCAAAAAATTACACCACTGTTTCTACATGTATTTAGTGTTTATGTCAGTCGGTAAATCCCAACGAATATTAAGCATTATGCCATCAATCTCTAATTTCAGGAACATCAAAGCATTCAAGCCCCTCTTGCAACTAATCCTAAGAAATAAAGTTTTATCTTCCCAAACTCCCCAGAAGAAATCACTTGAGCCGAACAGGTACTCACAACTCTGAGCTGTATTTTCTAGCTGTCCATTTCTCATATTTTTACATGCTTTTAATTAACTAAAAAATACTGCCTCAGAATTTTATGGGTTCTGTTTCTTTAATTTTACTTCTTCAGGATTTCAGGTCTCTTTTCACACAGCAGCTTCCTAAAGTCATAAAGTCATAACAAAATATAAGAGAAAAATCCATTGGTCCACTATGTGATATTGTCTAAGAGGGAAAACTGTTCCACGGAATAGAATTTAATAGAAGATTCTGCGCTGGATTAAACTACCTGAAGCCTCCTAAGAAAAGTAAACCAAGTACTTGTAGACTAAAATTCAAACATTCTGGTTTCTCTGAGGTAGTGTTGAAGTTAATTTTCCCCTTTCGCTTAATATTTTAAATCGTAGATGACAGTCATTCATTTAAATTATATTTTCACAGCTACATAGAAAATGGAAAATTTCCTAGACTGGTGTGAATTGCTTTTGCATGGGCACTATTAGCAAAGTGGTGGTTTCATATCCCTCATCGTATACCAGAAGTCCATTCTCCAGTCTCCTCCATCACCAAAGCTTAACGCAGAAAGCAGAATCACAACTAAAACCCTCTCTGTGGCCCTTCTTAGAAACTAAGCACAAATATTTCTACATCAGTATCAACTTAGCATCTTTACAATGTTCAATATCCTATCTCCTTGGTCAAACTAGTCCGTAAAGAATTCTTATTTAAAAGTCTATTTTCAAGTTTCTTTGACTTTTTTTTTTCCTTTTTTTAATTTACTTAAATGGAGCTAATTAGCTGGCAGGGAACCCAAGGAAAAGGAGAAATCCTGCCAGGCGACTTTGGCTGTCCTCAGAGGACCAGTACCAGGGAAGTGAGACTCTAGAGGGGAGATGCAGTGTGTTCGTTTGGCTGCACATCTGCCCACTGAGCCAGCTCTCTCTGTAGTGAGCTAAGGCACCAGGAGGACTGAACAGAGACCGTGGCCACAGTGCAGGGAGGGCTCGAGGGCAGTGTTGCTAGACTTCCTACTGGTAGAATTGATAACAACACTATTGAACTCATAGGCTACGACAAAGCCAAGTTCGAAAAAAAAGGAATCCGCTCACTTCCCCCACAAACAGGAACCTACGGGACGTCCCCTACCATCCAGGTGGAAGGCGCACCGAGGAATTTCTTCTATATATCCCCAATTTCTTTCATGACATCCATGAACATCAATAATCATCGTTATTTGTTTTTCCAACAATTTGTTGCTTATCTCCCATCTGCACAAAATCACTCATATGGCTGAAAGTCTAATTCAAAAATGTGTTTTCACTATTACTTATTAGGTCAGCGTACAAGCATTCCAAGGAGGAAAACCTGATTCTGCCTAAAACTCACATTATGTTCTTTCCAAAGGAGCACTTCCGTTAACAGTCTATGACATATTTGTGAGGAAACGTTTACGGTCATTCCTATTGCAGAGTTTGGAATTCTGGCCTTAAAAGGAACATTTAAGAGGAAATTTACAGCCCTCTTTAAATACCTTATAATAATATTTCCAGACTAATAAACACGACTCCAGCACAGAAACAATGTCGAGAAAGCTGACATTAAGAACCCTAACTTTATAAGAAAACACTGCCAACTTCCTCTTCAGAGGAAGTATAGTGGCAAATTTTCCCTTCAGAACTTAATCAAAAGTTTCCATAAAAAAGTAAGGTAAATCTCCTCCTCATCACATAACCAAAAAGGAATAATACAATTACAGTGACACATACATGAACCACTAAATGCTAACCAAATAGAACAACAGGAACCACTGGGAAACCAATCATAAACTTCCATAAGAAGAAAAAACAAGCAAGCTTTTAATCCATTAATCTATCAGTGAATAGATTCCAGGAAAGCACAAGGAAACAGATCCAAAATACATTTATTAAAATACAAGGTACTACCCAAAGCAACAATAACTATTTCTGTCTACTTACAGCCTGTAGAGCTTCGAAGTCCCAAGAAACAGCAACTCAGGAAACAGCTGAAGGTGATTTCTGTTCAAACGCCTTTTGAGAAAAACAAAAACAAAGCGTATGTTACATAGAAAATACCCAACAATGAGTCTGTGATTTGGTAGTGTCGTGCCTCATCCTGTATTTCAGGAAAGGAAGAAATGACATTCAAAAGAATTCAAGCATTGCAAATCAAAAGTTGGTTACACCTTTTGTTACCTGACTCTTTAAAGCAATTTTCCATTATGCTTACTCAGATGATTACCGGCACCTAAACCCTAACCTCACATCCTGTGCAACATCAGTCATCCAGAATATACACAGCGAGAAAGGATTTCTTGCCTAGGACTCTGCTGTCTAGGTTAGGTGAGTGTGAGATACAATGCAAACACCACAGTAAATGGTGCCCTAAGATAATTCATGCACTGTCCCAGATGACCTAAATTTTTAGCCAAGGCATTGTGGGGAAATGGAAATTTCAATTTTGTTAGCATTTTGTTTAGCTGTGGGGGAAAAAAAAAAAGTGTGAGGAAATGTCAGCATGATTTGTCCCTATGGGCGAAAGCAGAAGAAAACGGCCAAGTCCAAACCTAAATCCACAGTTCTTGACCCTTAACTGAAAATAAGGCTGAAACAGAATAGGAGTGGCTAAAAATGTTTAGATCGTGCTTTTTTACATGTTTACCTAGTAAACATGTAAAAAATATGTATGTATTTTCATATGAATGTACATTCATATGATATGAATGTAACTTTAGAGTTTAGAAAAAAATTTGACTGCAACTCTAACTCAAGCCCTGATGCTGTGTAACTAAGTTCTTCTGGACTGTGCACACTTCCTGAAGGCTAGGTAGATCCTGATGCTGATGTACTAGGATCTCAATCCCATTCATCTCACATGGACACGTTAATGTTTCAGTAAAAATAAATGTTCACATCTCTGCTTTTCCCAAATTTATTTTTAAAATTGTTTTTAAATGTTTATTTATTTTTGAGAGAAGGAGAGACAGAGCATGAGCAGAGGAGGCAGCAGAGAGAGAGGGAGACACAGAATCCGAAGCAGGCTCCAAGCTCTGAGCTGTCAGCACAGGGCCTGATGCGGGGCTCGAACTCACAAACCGTGAGGTCATGACCGGAGCCGAAGTCGGACACTCAACTGACTGAGCCACTCAGGCACTCCTGCTTTCCCCAAATTTAAATTACATGATAAGCTGATGCAAAATGTACATTTAAATGATTTACAAGTTGCAAAAAAAAAAGATTTATAAATTTCTATTGCCCTACAGGAGAGTAAGGAGGTCCAGAAAACTAACGACACTTTGAAGAAACTTGAGTATTAAATATAAATGTCCAAAGGACAGGAAAAGAAAGCATGCCAATCTTGACTTATTTTTGAGACAGAGAGAGACAGAGCATGAGCAGGGGAGGGGCAGAGAGAGAGGGAGACACAGAATCAGAAGCAGGCTCCAGGCTCTGAGCTGTCAGCACAGAGCCCGACGCGGGGCTTGAACTCACCAACTGTGAGATCATGACCTGAGCTGAAGTCGGACGCTTAACCGACTGAGCCACCCAGGCGCCCCAATCTTGACATATTTAAATGGCCATCTGGTAGCAGCAAAATTATATTTAATCTCCAGAGGGCAGAACTGGCACTAGTGAATACATTTCTTAAGAGAGTATATTATAAGGAAGACCTTTCTAAGAATTAGTGAATTTCCAAGAATTAGAAGAAATGGAATGATCTGCCTTGAGAAACTCAACTTCTGATTCCACTTTTATCCAAGCAGAGGCAGTGTGTATTTTTTTTTTTTTCCTGCAAAGGACATAATCAAAAGAACTCCCGCATTAGGTGAAAAATTGTACCAGCTGAACTTCAGAACTTCTTCAAACTCCAAAATGCCATGAGGTAATGATAAAGACTGTAACTTTTGTTACATAAACTCACATTATGAAGAAGTTGATTATCTACAGAAACATTCTAGGCACTTAATAAAACGCACACTTATAAAAAAAGTATGCCAAGACGATTAGGGGGAAAATGGTAAAATTAGTGGTGAAAGGGTGGAATTTCTTTCCACTTACGCTAATTTTTATAAATAAAGCATATAACAAGGTTAAATTTAAAGTGAAACCAAAAGCTTTTACTTATTTATTTTTGTCTGCTGGGAATGGAGAAAGGAAGGAGTATTTCTGAGGGAGGATGACTTCCAGAGTCTACTATTATACAATTTTCATAAAATAAAACTTAACTATGACCTTGTTATATTTTTCTCTCAAGAAACAGACAACAAATATTCACAATAGTGGCAATTAGAATTTTTCTAGGGAAGCAACCGCTCTTGGAAAGACTCCCATTATTCAAGGAGACAATCTCGATTTCTAAAATGGCAGAGATGGGCTATGGCAATCTCATCCAAACCACTGGACTAATAAACATCCTCCAGGATTCACCGGCCATAACCAGTATGCTCCTTCAAGCCTCCGGTCCCTGCAAAGCCCCAGCTGTTTGGAGAGCTTTCCCTATTCTGAGGGTACTTTCTTACAACTTCTGTGAAGCTTCCCTGATTCCCCTACAGAGAGGTAGTTCCTCCCTTGTCTGTGTCCCCATACCCTCATGGCATTTAATAAATAAGAGTCCTTGACGTTGTATTTCATCACATACCGGTCTGTTTCCCAGTAGGCTGTAAGCTCTTCGAGTACAAAGACCACATGTTTGTATTCTTTCCCTTCCTCTTTGGCACTCAGTGGGTTTTTAGGAAATGCTAAATGAGAACACACTTGTCTTTTTGCATTTTGATATACTCCAGCAACGCTCTAGCATATGCATTTTATATTCGGCCAACTATTCCCCTGGGATGCTTCCTGAGGATCCTGTCTTAGTTTTTATGCCACTTTCCAACTAACCAAAGCCCCACCACCAACCTTGCTTTCATGTGCCCTATAAAGCAATTACGTCCTTCCCCTCCCATCAACCTCTCTCCCACTGCCATACTCAACATCATCTAGAAGTTAGAAGGAATTTGATATGTTTAAATAAAATCAGATATTGTGAGAAAGAAGATATTTCAGATTGGGTGCAGGCAGTGCTTTTTTTTTTTTTTTTTAATGTTTATTTATTTTGAGACATAGAGAGAGAGCCAGAACCAGAGAGAGAGAGAGAAGGGCAGAGAAAGAGAGAGAGAATCCCAAGCAGGATCGGAAATGTCAGCATTGATTCCACAATGCAGGGTGTGATCTCATCAATTTTGAGACAATGACCTGAGCTGAAATCACATCAGGCACTTAACTAACTGAGCCATCCAGGCACTCAAAGTAGTGTCTTTTTCTTTTTCTTAATTATTACTTTCATATTCCCAGCCATTCCTAATTCACTCCAAAAGCGATAGCTAACATAAGCATAACTAAGCTTACTACATGATGATCACTGTTCTGAGAGGTTTACATGAATTATCTCCTTCATTTTTCAGAACAACCCCAACAGTAGATACTATGGTTACTGTTGTTCTGGAGAAGGGTACACAGCTCATAGAAAGTGGAGCTAAAACCTGAATTCAGGTAGGGTGATTCCAGAACCTATCATCTGAAACATTTCTCTCAAAGAGACGCAGTCTAAATATTTCTAAACATTAATTAAAAATAATGTAATACTGAAATTTCACTCCTCATCAATCTTTCCTTGGGAAAAACATAGCTTTATAGAGCCCATTTCTTTAATATCTATGAATGAAACAACTGAAAATAAAACATCATTAAAACAAAACAAAACATGGGGCGTCTGGGTGGCTTGGTCGGTTGGGCGTCCGACTTCGGCTCAGGTCATGATCTCATGGTCCGTGAGTTCGAGCCCCGCGTCGGGCTCTGTGCTGACAGCTCAGAGCCTGGAGCCTGTTTCAGATTCTGTGTCTCCCTCTCTATCTGCTCCTCCCCAGTTCATGCTCTGTCTCTCTCTGTCTCAAAAATAAATTAAAAAAAAGTTAAAAAAAATTTAAAAATAAAATAAAATATTCCAGTATTAAAAAAAAAAAAAAAGAAACAAAAAAAACTCTATACTCAGCTCACTGAATTAAAGATCTGTTCAAAATGCCTAAGGTTGAGAGAAAAATGAAAATATGTATAGTTTTCTCTGAATCCAGGTAGTTCATCATCTTTTCATGAAAATTACTGTGAATGGTCTTAATATTGTCTAAATCAACCATCTGCATAAGACAAGGTAATATAGTAGAAAGGCAGATAATAAATGATGTGATAACATGCATAGAAAAACAGTATTATGCTTTTTCCCTCTAAAAGAATATCATGGGGCACCTGGGTGGCTCAGTCAGTTAAGCATCCGACTCTTGCTTTCGGCTCAAGTCACGATCTCGCAGTTTGTCAGTTCGACCCCCACATCAGGTTCTGTGCTGACAGTGCAGATTCTGCTTGGGATTCTCTCTCTCTCTCCCTCTCTCTCTGCCCCGCCCCCATTTGTGCTGTCTCTGTCTCTGTCAAAATAAACAAATAAACTTAAAAAAAAAAACATAAAAGACTACCAGTACACTTTTTGTTCCTGTTCTTTCTTGAATCAGTGCTAAGAATGAATGGAAATACAAACATTAAAATAAAAGGTGAAACTCTTTCAAAATACTCAATTAAAGGAAAAACTTGAAAGCGGGGATTTCCTGTAAAACGACCAGAAATTAACCCTTTAAAAGGATTTTTTTAAATCCAGAATTACTTTAAAGGCCATTAAGGTGCACAACAATTTCTAAACAGGGCTGGAGTAGAACACAGAATACTTCTTAGCAGCTTGAAAAGGATACTGCCATAATGCTGATGCTAATGTAAATGAGTTACAGAAGCTAAAATCTGATGGTCCCAGAACAGGAAAACAACATATAGTGAATGAAATGTATCTCACAGGAGGATTTATGGGAGCCAGCGTAAATTGGCTCCATTAAGCAGACCAGGTGGTCAATTACCTATTGTTCAGAACAAGGACAATTGTGTTGAAGATTCATTATACCCAGCTCCTGTGCTACCAGCTAGATGGAATCTGCCCACAGGATCTCTGGGCTGATTGAGATTCTCGGGATGGTAATGCATGATTCCAGAAAGGTGTGCAAAGTGCGTCTCAAAGACACTTTTCCTTAGGGCAAAGATGAGAGGGATCCCAGTAACTGCTTCCTCTGTGTTACTGCTAGTTTTGAGCGTGACCTTCAGTGGGGTGAATGATCTTTCTGTGTCACACAAAACACCACTGGTCTCTGAAATGCTTATTCTTAACAACCTCAATCTGAAGGGCAGCCTGAGCATTATTGACAAGCACTGCTTCAAATTATGATCTGTCAACTGTTTCTATGTCTTGTCCATTGGTAAAAGTGACAGCCTCTTATTTTTTCAACTTTTACCAGTGAATATTTGCAACCTCCATCCCAATTCAAAGTGTAAAATGAAAAGAATTTTACCAAAGCCAACGGAAAATATATGTCTCGTATCTACCGGCTGTTGTAAATATAAGGTACTTTAGCAATGTGCTTGGTCTAGAACAAGTATTCTATAAATGCTGCCTTAACAAGCTTATCATGTATAATCTGTTTTTCGTACAAAAATGTCTTCTTTTCAGGTAAATTTCTACTTATTCTTAAAATGTTTTTATTCTAACATTTTTTAAGGCAAAGATTTTAACATTTGTGTATTACTTCGATGGATAAATCAAACTTATGAGTAAAAATGTTGCTTCCACTTCATTCCCCGTACTTCTTGGCATTTCTTTATATATCCAGAGCAATGAGAAATACTCTGAAACAAAACTTGAAGGTATTTTTATACATTCTTTCCATCTCTTCTATTGCCATATGCCATAATAAGAAAACCAGAATAAAACCGGTAATAAAATGTGAATGTACAAAAGTCAAATTTATTATGTACACATTTTATTAGCTCAATAAAATAATGCCTAAACTGAGCTTTTGAAAAACAGGAGAAATGTTGAAAATCATGATAAGAGTTCCTTAAATACTAACCATGTGACAAGCGTTTTGTGAAACTATGTGTGCATTATTTTATTTAGACCATGTACTGCCAGCATGCAAGACAATAATTATCTCTGTTCCAAAGACGAGGAAACTGAGGTTTTGAAAGATGAAGCAATCTGATCAATATCTCCCAGTGGAACTCAAACCAAAGGTTTCCCAGTTTTGCACAATAAGAGGATAACAGACAAATGAGAGTTACCCAAGGCGTGACTATTGCTAATTGAAAGGAAGAGTTTTCTGGTGTCACTCTTATCTAATGTTTCTGATTTTAAAAGGGGGTATAAGAGTTTGTGTCTGTTTAGAAAGCATAAACGACAGTACAACCAATGAATGTTTGCTGCATTCTATAGAACAGGCAACAGAAAATAAAACTACAAAGTGCCTACGCAGAGGGGAGTCTGTTCTTTGCACCCTGCGCTCACTGCCAGAAGCTCAAAGAGCAGCACACACGTGAGGAGCTCCAGAGCTACCCACCTGCATCCAAAGTGGATGAACACGGCAGACGACAGTCAAACATTTTTTTGTAAATGTTCTCTTAAAGTAATATTCCCATTACGTCAGTACCAAATCACCCCTGTTGTTACCAAACTGTCATTCTGAAAGCATTTTCCCCAATATTCCCTCCAGTCCCGCAGATATAAATTGCTCTGAAAAAAAGGTAAGTGCAGTCTTTATGAAAGTCCACGCAGAAAAGTCTCTAATTGCATGCAAAGTTGTGAAATTCCATCTAGCGGGCATAATTCAAGCAGAAAGGGATCCAACAGGAATGAAAGACAGAATTCAATGTAAAATATCTGACATTCACTGCTTCCGCAAATACATTGTAACAGTGCAAACTAAACTACTCATTTCAGGGAGGTATAAAGGACACAGCATCCAGCAAACACTGTCACAAAGGATGAGCCCAAAACAGATGTGGGAAAAATAAACAGCCTTGCTGCTTCAGAATGTATAAAACGGTCCACAAAGAGCAAACAGGCCTTCTCACCACCCTTCAACTTCAAGGCCCATAAAAAATGTTGCATGAGAAACCCTTTTGGATGCATTCAATGTTCCGCTAAACTTTCAATAGTGCACATGCATTAAAGCCTCACGTGATCAGTCAGTATACATAAATGAAAATAGTCCAATATCGCTTATAAACAAGTGGGAATAATTCACATTGAACAGATATCACAGATAAAGTGATACACACTTGATCATCGATAGCATTTTTATCTCATGCAGGGCATATACTCAACCTCTGTTAGCAAGTTTGACATGTTCTTTGAAGACACACTTTATTTCCTAGGAAAATAACTGCCTTGATTTTAAAGTTGGTAGTATAAAGAAGCCAGAGAACAATTCTTTTGAGATGAGCTTGCATTCTTTTCCAAGGCAATTAGAACTGTTGGTTTGCCCTACTTTAAGAAAAGCACTATGTTATGTGTTGCCTGTAAATTTGTAGGATTAGTCAGAAGAGGGATTCTCCACATTCTTGATGAACGGGGGATAAGTGGTGCTTCCTTCAGACCTGTTCCACAACATATTCTCTACTTGAACTCATGTGTAGAGACCTACAACAGAAATCCTAGAGCACCATAATTCCTCAGCCTCACACTGGCTGTCATGTGCTTAGGAATGGGGTGTGCACGTGGGAGAACTAATTCAGCACCACCTTAAATAAAATATTAATGTGTCCTTTAGATATTCTCTCCTGAGAGTGCAGTGTTTGGTCAAATTTAGGTTCCATTGTAAAGGGATTTAGACTTGTCTAAATTAAAATGAGTATCTTCTTTATATTGGCTGTATAGAAACTTGAAAATGTCTACGGGTACAGGTTTATTTTCCAGTATTCCCTGCATGGTTTCGTTATAATACTTCAGGACTCATTTTTTAAGCAAAAACAAAACAAAACAAAAAACAAACAAAACAAAGAAAAACCAGCATATCAAATTACAAAGTTAGTAGGAAAAATATAATTTCCAATCCAATGATAGTAAAACTTGGAAAGTTTAAAGCAATACTTGTTTTAAATGAACACATTCACATGTTACTAGTATGAAAAGAAAAACAGTCCAAAACCTTGCCTTTATCATTCCTGCAATTTCCTTATTGCAAGGGTACAAGATGATTGTAAGTTAATGCAAAGCCTAATACTCCAAGATTTTCTATTGGTTTTCATTAACATAATCTAGGAATATCAGGCTTTTATTTTGCATATAAGCATTTCATTGCATTTAGGACTTCATGTCCTAACATTTTTTTGACAACCCAAACAATATCAAAACTTTCTCATACTCTTGCTTTTCCATTAGGAAGGAACCTGTAAATGCATAAATTTTGACTAGTGGAAACTGAAGTGGCCTGGGTCTCCTTAAAAGGTCATAAAATAGAACTTTAATGACTGCACTATAATCCCATAAACTAGAAGTGAACAACAGAATTTTACACCAGCCCACAAAAGTTTGGGGCCCCAATATGATTTTTTTTTTTGACCCTCAAAGGCCTGATGCACCAGCGAAGAATCACTTTGAATCAACAATTTTGCATGGAGACTATCGCAGATATGCACAGGTATCTTCTGGGAATCATAAAAATGTATATGTCATACATGTTCCGATTCTTGTAGCTTATTTGTAGTTTGCTTTGCATTAATTAGTTTCCATTGAATTAACTAGTCACTTAACTACATTAGATTTTGGTCGAACACCTCAGCTAAACAAACAGGAGACCTCCTAATACAATCTACATGAGGCACATTTCTCACGGTTTCCTTCCATTCCCAGATAACAAGAACTACTGGCAACACAGAACATGGAAATCTGCCACTACACATGTGAGGTCTGAAAGTATGGGAGGAAACTGTCAAGACAGGAAGTAACGTGTGGTCATGGTGTGTAACCATGATTAAAACATACTCCTTTTATAGTGATTCATAACCACATTCTGATGATGATCATATTATCTGATGTTATTTTCCATACAACAGAAAGGAGGGAGGGAGGGCGTGTGGAAGGAGGAAGGTTTTTAATATCCATTTATTTCTTGACTTTTGACTGATATAACCTTGTATTTATTGATTCTTTGAAGTGCAAAACAACCTTTCTTTTTGTAGCTATAATGCTTGGATTCACAAATGATGACTTTCTCTATGCTAAAATCAAATTCACCCTAATAACATGACTGTTTCTTACAGATTAAGAGTTGTATTTCTAGAAGGGCACAGATCTTATCTCCTGTTTTCAGATTTGTCTTCTTTCTCTAGATCAAGTTAAAACTCTACCAACATAAAACAAAAAGGAAAAACTTGTAATTTTTAAATGTTCACAAGATAGCCTTTTGGAATTGTTTTAATTTTATCATTCTAAAATGAAAAAAGTTTAGAACCATATATGGCACACAAATAAAATTAATATTTTTATTTTTTGTTCTTCACACAAAAAAATGAAAATTAAGCTACTGTGAATACTATATGAATGGCATTTATAACATAAACCTGCATTTATAACTTTTTCTTCCTTAGAATTTGAATGGAAAAATTCACATCTAAATTGCTAAAAACAATATAAGTTCACACAACATATAATTAGTTAAAAGTTAATTCATTGATGTACTTCCAGTTTCTTACAATGTTTCTTGAAACTTCATAGGGGAAAAAAGGCAGTTTTTGAGATGTTGTCACCACCTACTAAAATAAGAATATATCCCATCGGCCATAGTAACTTGTTTATGGACCCCTCTGGTTAGCTTTTTTTATTTGTATTTTTTAAATAATATACTGAAAAAAATCTATAATAGTTTATTTCATGATAACTTGAATGCATTCTTCGGCAAAATCGCCTTGCCATTTAACGTATTTAAAAAAATAAATATTTGAAAAGTGTATCCACAATGTTCCTAAGAAATGGTTTTGAATTCCAGAGTCCCAAGGAGATGAATTGGCTGTCAGATAGCAATGTGCTTCCATCAGAAGGACTTGGCAGTTGTAAACAAAAGGAATTTTCTCAGCTTTTCCTCACAAATATGAAATATTTGCTCTCCGCCAACAGCTGGGGTGATTTAAAGAAGTCCTGCATATATATTAGTTTCATTCAAAATTACAAATCTTCCTCCCACTCTGAAACATCTGACTGCATCTTAGTGGAATACAAAATTGTTCTGAGATGAAGTGACATTCTCAGGGGAAGTAAAAGCGAAAAACTAGTACCTACTTACAACTCTAAACAAATTTCAGATCATAAGGCAACTGGTTAATAATTTCTAGAAAAAAGTGAATTTGTTCAAGTGATATTCGAAGTGGCTTGAAAAACAACGAAAGGTTTGGTTTGTTCTAGCATTTCTGAAGATATTTAGAACGACAATATAACCTAACTGAGACTGCGTGAAAAGTCATTGAAATTCCTTCAACTGGATGCTGGTTAAGGATCAAAATATATGTTTCTGTATGATAGTGAAAAATTATTCATGAAAAAAGTGTTAACACTTGAATTATAATTTAAAATTCTCTATTCATCTCACCAAATATTTAAATTACATTGATACTTTTTAAATGGATGAATTAAAAATACCTTTACAAGATACTCACTAGGAATTAACTATTCACAAAGCCCACGAAGGAGATCAAAGAATACTTTCAGAGTATCTTTATATACCAAGAGATAGGTTATGAACTTATGAACTTCGTAATGAACTTAACTAAATGTTTACCTCGTTTTTATTTCTCTCTGAAAACTAGCTCAAAGTAGTGATTTTAAATTTATTTTAGTTATATTCCCTATTTTGGAATATATATCATGGACAAAATATTACAATAAGATAGACATCCCAGGGTTTAATTTTACTTGCGGTGATAAAAATGATGCCTATATATTTACAAATATCTTGGAAATTGACAAGCCATTTTTGTCTACTTAAAATCACACAGAATTAACTTCTGCCCTTGGGCCCAGTGAATCTGAATAAGTGCTATGCCTAAAATTAACTTTATATTTCATTATTTTAAATAAAATTTTTATTTTTACCTAAAGTGCCTATTAAAGCAGGCATGGAAATTGTTGCTATGTTTAATAGAGCTGTTACATGCCCTTAAAATGCAAACTTACTAAACTTGAGTTATCAAAACATATGTGACATGGAATTCATACCTCAAATTATATAGTGTGTAATTTATCTTAATTATTTCAGACAGATATTTCGTACTCTGTAGATATAAATTAATAACGGCCCTCAAGTAGTATATATCAATGCATAAGATTTTGTGTCTGAAAATATAAAATATATTTTAAACTCTGAAGTCCACATGGCCTTCTTGGGGGGAAAAAATCTTAAAATAAACATGCTTTGATACTATAATTCTTGCTTCCATTTCTCCTAATCTTTACATTCTTTTTCCAGGAGAAATATTTAGAAAGCTACTATAAAATAATGAAAAGAAGTTGTGAATAGCTATTACTAACAATGTTCACCATAAGTGATAAGTATCAAAAAGCAAATTTGCACCACTGAGAATCTAAAACATGTTCTCAAGTGTCACCGGTGACACACAAAGCAACAGTATGAAAATTAAAATAACAGCTAGCAAAACTTTTCTTTTCCATAACATATTATAAATGCAAATCAAATAACCACCTTTCTTCCTATAAAATCAAATAAAACAAACTAGATGGACAACAAGGAAAACATGTACCTCTCTAAGTACCAAAGCAATGGTTATTCAAGGAAATCAATGTCTCAGGAAAGAAGTCTGTTTTTTTTTTTTTTTTTAATCTTTATTAAAAGTTAGTACTATTTATGCAAAATCCCACAATTTGCAATTGTAAATTAGCCTGAAAACCACTTATTCGACCTTGTATTTCTGTAAAACTTTCAAAGATTAAGACACAAAGTTGAAGACATGGCCCTTGAAATTCAAGGATTTTTTTTAAAAAATACAGTTATGTCGTCATAACTTTGGAATTAAAAATACTTACAGTCTCTCCAGTTCTTTAAGATCCTGGAATGCTCCTCTTTCAATGGTGCTAATCTTATTCTCCATAAGCTGACTGAAATGCAAAGTATAACAGGGTCTTAATGTTACCACTCCCCATCTAATAAGCAAGTTTCAGTTCAGCCACTGAGACACTCATAACCTCCTTCCCTTTATAAAATTAAACAATGCTCTGGTTTGAGATTTCATATGAAATTTAAGGATGGTATATCTGAGAGAAATCACAGAGGGCCGAGGGCATCCACAGCACAAAACTTTCACAGAAAATACTAACATACTAGTAAAAGTTACTAGTCAAAACTGTGAAACTCCAACTGGAGTTTACCCTGAAGAGCAACCCATGACACGGCAGTTTTGATGGCTGTTTTTGGTAAACTGATTTTGGAGTGAGTTCTTCACTGAAAGAATCCATATACAGTATGTCACCATACGCATACTTTAATTCACTTATGGATATACACTGGAAATCGGATGATTTCATAATAGCCACAATGTGTCTTTTAAAAGATAAACACTCAACACAATGATCAAACGTATATGTTCATTGCAATGTATATATTTACAAATCTGTGGGTAAAAACAGTTTTACATTACACTGAATCTCACATGATGGCTCCCTCACAATATATGTAACCCACTAATTAAAGAAGTAATCGTAACGCAACAATATTATAAAAACTACAAGAGATGTGAAATACAACAATTCAAAATATGACCAGCAATATTTTTATAAACACTTCCCATCAAAAACTGTGAAGAGTTGGATTGCTTGATTTTAATGTTAGGAATCATATCTCAGTGCTGTTTGCTAAAAAAAGGTCTTCTATATTAGTAATAATAAAATGCAGACCCACTTAAATTCTTTCTAGTTAATCTCAAATCCTAAAAGTGTATCAAATGTCTCACATTACTTATTCATATTGTGGAAGCAATTATTCTACACTTTTATATGCATGAGGCACTTAGGGTATGGTATAGCAAACATTTGAGGTCATTTCTATAATATTGTTTCAATGGCAAGCATCCAACCTTAAAATAAAAGCCTACATTTTCATTAAAAGCTATAATACATTGATAAACAAAAAAAGAAAGGAAACCAAGACCTTTTAAAATTTTATGTTTCTGTCATTGGGACAGTTTTTCAAAGTGAGACCAGTAACAATACAAAATATGCAGCCTCAAGAACAAAAGAAAATGTTTCAAAATACAGAACAACATACTTACAGAACTCTTAAGTGTCTAAGACCAGCAAAATCTGTCTTGGTAATCCGTGTGATGTTATTTCCATTCAAATCCCTAAGAGAAAACAAGAAAATGAAAGTTCCACTTTATTTCTATCAAGATCTAGTTAAAGAAAAAATAAAAAGTAAATAAAACTTTAAGGTGAAAGATCAGTTCCAATTACTAAAGTAAGTTACAAAGTAAACGACAGAATGGAGTAGTAACCTTTGAAAGTTTTTTTTTTTTTTTTTTCCTAATGATTCTTAACAAGTTTACAAAGTCCATGCTTACTGGCATCTGACAAGAACATGAAGTGATTATGTTATCACGAAAAGTCCTCTTTTGTGTGTGAATGGAAGTGCTTTCAATTTTTGGTTTTATAAGGATGTGTCTATTAATTTCACAGGTATTCTGCTATTTGACTATTATTGTTAGGCACGCCCCCAAAAAGTTCCCTTCAGGCGCTTAAGTGGAACACTTTTCTAATACTACTCAGAAAGAAATTTCTAAAATTCAGAACCCTGTCCTTAGGTGGCATGGTGGCTAAACTTCCTAAGGCAAAGGAAAAAAAACGTTAGAGTGCCATCAAAAGAACTCCACTTCAAAGACTTGCATTTATAGGCATTTACCTTCCAACAATTCTATGTTTGTAGGAAAACTAAACTCTTCATTTGCAGCTCAGGGAACCCCGCTGAGACTGTAAAGTGAAAACTACTGGCGGGGGCAATAATGGAAATAGATTCAGGCCCTCACATTTTTGTTCGGATTTCAGCACCACGTTTCCTTCCAGTCACCACCCCCTTTTCTGGCATCTTAGGTCAAGATCTAAACTTGCCCTGGTTCTAATCATTTCAAGTAAAACCAGGCTTTGCTGCGGTTTGCATGTTGTCCTTCACGGAAGTAAGTTTTCTCTTACCTCTGACTTGAAAACATCGTGTTTGAAATTTGCATTTAAAGCGCTTATTTTGTCAATGGTAGAGCCCTATAAGCCAGCACTGAGCAAACTGTTTTCTGAAAACTTTACTGACCCCTCTCCGCCCCCCCCCCCCCCCCCGGCCCCAAGGACCTGAAACTCAAATTACTATTTTGTTCTAAGTGCACTCCCTTTTTGTTGAGTAAGACATGTTAATGTCTCAACTTTAAACTGTTCTGGATAGCATGCAGTGACAAGCGCTAACACAGAATTCTGCAGGGCTCTCTCCCCAACCCAACGCTCCATGCCGAGCAAAGTAGCACCAAGTTGTTCCTACAACTGTTGGGGTCTTTTACGGGCTATTTGACGGAACATGAATCCTTACCCCCCCCCCACCCCCCACCGCCATCCCAGACAAATGTGGTAGATCACATTTTGACAAGACACCCTCGGTCGGGCCCCAACTAGCCCAGCGCTTCGGGCCTGGGAAGGAGGGAGAAGTGGGGGGCAGGCCAGTGAGGCTGGGGGTGGGGGAGCCATTTGCAGAGGAAGAAAGGGCTCAATTCCGGCCTTTAAGCTGAGGGCGAGGCAAATGAGTTAGATAAGAAGAGCGACTCGACGCGCGGCGGGCGGCGCGGGTCCCAGCGGGTCCCCCGCGCGGCCCGCAACCCTCACAGCTCCGGGGGCGCAGAAGCCGCGGCAGCAGAGTCCGGCGCGCTGGCCCCCGCCGCCCTCGCGCCGCGCACCCGGGCCCACGCGCAACGGCGAGGGGAGAGCGCCCAGGGCGCTCGGGCAGCGCGGGGCGGCGGCCTCGGCGTTCACAAAGGGAATGGCCTCCATGCTCCGCTTCCCTGAACTCGGGAAGTGCCCCACCAGGAGCGCGTGGGCCGTCAACACCGGGTCTGAGATACTTCTTCATTAGAGATTCGCAGAGACAGGGAGGCGGGGATGTCTGCGGGCAGCAGAGCGCGAAGAAGGGAAGGAAGGAGAACTGCGGCCACGTGAATGGGCGCAGAAACTGCCAGAAAGGTGCACGGGGGTGATCCGGGGCTCAGCGGGAAGGGCCGGAGGGGGCAACGGAGGGCTGCGGGGTCGCCGTAGCAGTCAGCACCCTGCTCGGCCGGTTCGGGTTGGAGAGCCAGCCCTAACTTCGCCTAGACGTTGGGAAACGGTCCTCCTCTTCAGTCACCCGCTGGGACAGGTCTCCTGGGGCCCGCCGCCGCCTCCTCGCTGGGGACGTGGGGGGCGGGGGAAAGAGTCGCGGGGGCGGCGTGCGGCGGCCGAGAGAGCCGCCTCGGTCCTGGGGCATCCTTCCCTCTGAGGCCTGCAGAAGAGCGCCCCCGGGGCGGACCCAGCCGCCCCACGACCCCTTCTCCCCACCCCTCCGTCCCCAGGAGGGAGACACTGAGCCGCTGAGCGGAGGTTTCTCCCCTCTGAGTCCTTCCGCCAACCGCCCCCCGCACCCCCCTCCCGCGCCGCCCCGCGGCGACAAACGCTGGGATTCGGTCCTGAAACCACCCCGCCAGTGTTGGCCACCGCAAGGTGACTCCGTTTACAGAGTCTGAGGAACAAAGTCGCGTCTCCTTCGCCCCGGGCATCCTCCACTACTTGTCCCCACGTTAGCGGCTCCCCAAGCCCGAGAGAAGTCGCCTGCTCAGGGATGGAACTGGCTGGACGAAAGCGGGAGGAAAGGACCAAGCGCATCTGCCAGCCGGCCCGCCCCTCCTAGGGCAGCGGCCCCTCCCTGAGTAGCGCCCTCCTGTCCTTCGCCCTCCCAGGGAGTTCAAGCCCAGGATGAGCGTGCAGGAGAGCTACCCAGGCACAGGTCCCTGTGCGGCTTGATCCCTCCAGTCTCGATGAAGGGGATGCGCGACCCAGTGTGTGTGTGGCGGGGGCGGGGGGTGAAGATCCCGTACTCACAGTCTCTCGGTGTTTCGGGGGATATTCCTGGGCACGCTACGCAGCGCCAGCCCGTGACAGTCCACCGTGCTGCCCGAGCAGGAGCACTGCGCCGGGCACGCCTGCGGCGCCACCTCGTTCAGAATCGCCAGCACTAACCCCAGCGACAGGGATAGCGTTTGCCAGCCGACGCCGCGCATCTTCCCCCGCCGCCTCCTCGCTCGCCGGCGCCGGGGGTTCCTCCTTAGCTCCTTGTTCCGCGCGAATCGCGCTGTGTCTGAGGCCCAGTCTCTGGCGCAGGGCTAGGAACCCAGAGTGTCCGGGTAAATGTACACAAAATAATTTGGAAGTAACAGTAATAATATTCAAGGCAGTAGAGATGGCACAGGTACGCGCCTCCCACTTCCCCTCCAACCTCCTCCAGCAGGGCAGGCGCTCCTCGGGTCCTGAAGGCGCAACTTTAGGTCCTGACGATCAATCGGCCAGGCCAAGGCTATAAAGAGACCCCAAAGCTGCGGGGAGAAGGTCACACGTCGTCTGTCTCTCAACGATCAACTTGGCGGTAAAAGAGCTGGGGCTCCTAAAGGCCGTAAAGATGCAGGGGCCGGATGCGCGGAAAAGGGAGTGCTCCGATTCCACGGAGGAGTCTTCAAATCCGATTCCAGTGGAGAGGCTATGAGACAGAAGAGGGGTGCTCAACAGAAATGGTGGCCTCGATCAAAGTGGGTTCTCCGAAGCTAGAAGGCGCAAGAGCCCCGTGGGCCGGGAGCGGAGCGCGCCGGACGACTGGGCATGGCGCGCGGGGGCGCACGGGGCGGGGGCGCAGCCTGGGGGTCGCGGGGCGGCGCTGCGTGCCTCCCGCGCGGTTCACTCGAGCGGCCTCCCTACAGCCTGCGGCTCTTCCGCAGCCGGGACACGTCCTCGCCGTTTCCCGACAGCCGAGGGCGGTTTGCAAACACACATGCACTTCGCCGAAGGAGATCTCGGCAATCCCGCCTCCCTCCTGGCGTCCTTGGCGACGCTCCGCACCGGGGCCTTCCCCGAGGTCACGCAGAAAAAGACAAAAGGGCAATGGGGCCGCCGCAGCCGGCAGAAATATCCACTAGTCACCACCCCGACAGAGGAAATCCAAGAGGCCAAGTTGAGGACCAGGGCTCCTCCGAGGATTGGGTCGGGGCTGGCTGGCTGGCAGGCAGGCCGGAAGGTGTGCAAAGGCCAAGGTGGAGGTGTTCGCGTCTTGGGTCCTGCCGGAAAGAACTGGGGGATAACGAGGTGGCAGTTGGCCGGTGGGATCGGCTACCCCGAGGAGAGCCCAGAAGGCAGCTGAATGGCAGTCCCGTGCGCGCGCGTGTGTCGGCCCCTGGCGTCTCCCGGATACGCCGCAGCTCCGCAGCAGACACCTGATGGCAAAGGTGGACGAAACAAGAGCAGACTCCCGGGCAGGCGCAGCCCCTTGGCCGCCCCCCGACAGCCGCCCGCAAGTGGGCCCTCCTCCTCGTCAAAGTGCAGGAACTTTTCCCAGGCTTTGAATCCCGTCCCCCACGGCCACAGTGGGAGTCTTCCCGCCGACGTCGCGCCGCCGCCCGGATCCCGGTGCTGCACCTGACTCGGCGGCCGCAGTCCCGAGCAGCCAGTCTCCTTCCAGCCCCTTCCCCTCTCCTGGCTGCTATCCGCGCCTCCTTCTCCAGAGAGGGAAGTGGCGGAGAGGGAAAGCGGCGACAGGCAGCGGGGGCTCGGGGGCTCTGCTGGCTCCCGAGCTCCTGGCAAGTGTCTAAACAATAGGACGGACGCAGCAGCCCTAGTCTCGCTCGGCTGCGGGAAGGTGGGTTGTTGTTGTAACTGGAGTTGTTCGCTCGGGCTGCCTGGCGCTGAGCGCGGCCGAACAAAAACCCGCCCGGCGCCTCTGGAGCCGGCTTCGGGCCCCCGGACGCTCCCCTTTCTCTTCAGCACTCCCGCGGTGCCCGGAAAGCTCGGCAGCTCCCGCCTGCGCCCGGGAGCCACGGCGCTCCCATCACTCGCCGCTGCCGCGGCCGCCGCCTTCTTTAACCACCGTCTGCGGCAGCTACCGCCGCCACCGCCGCCGCCGCCAGCCTCCGCCGTCCGCGCGCTCCCCAAATAAATAACCCCAAGTCAGAAGTTAAGCCGGCGCCGGCCTTATATACCCAGCGGAGCCCCCACCCCTCGGCCCCGCCCCGCGCCGCCCGGCACCGCCCACTGGCTGCGCGCGGGGCGCCCGCACCTCGCCGGGGAGAGGTGAGGCCCCGGCTGCCAGCGCCAGGCGGAGGCGGCGACGGGCGGCGCGTTCCCGCGCGCCCTGGCTCGCGCCTTCGCTCCCACGCCCCGACAAAGTTTGCCGGAGGAAGGAGGTTTCCAGGCCCTTGCCCCCAGCTGCAGGCCCCAGAGGTGCCCCAGGCTCTGAGCTGGTCTTTCGCAGCGGAGGAATGGGGAGAGGGCGGCTTTGAACGCGACTCATAAATAAATAGCGCTGCCAATGCCTTTGCTGCAGCTTTTGCCACGCGATCCTAAGGGGCTGTTCAGTGTGTTTGCAGCGCAGCAAGACAGAGACAGAGAGATTGTGATTTAAAATTAAAAAAAAAAAAAAAATCTACCGAAATAGATCTGCCCGCGCTCACAGACACACACATGTGTATTTTTGGGAGCTTAAAAGTTCAGAGTTTTTGCAAGTTTTCCAGCCTTCTCGCCAGCCTTCCCATCTCTGAGCCACCCCCTTCCGTTTAACCCTTTCTTTATAGTCACACACTTCACACCAGTCTCGGTTGACGTCTTAGATTTACAGTATGCTCACAAAACCCTAAGGGCTTGAATGTATCCGTGTGATTTTACTCTCTTAGGAGGGTAAAATAAATCCCTAGCAACGCACATTGTAACCAGAAGGTTTCCTTTATTTAGGGGAAAATCTGGATTTTTTTCCCCCCACTGTGAAAGAGAATTTCCTTCTTTCTTCTTGTCTCTTTAGTGTGATGTGTGTCTGGCAACTGCTACCACTCTCCTGCTCCCCACTCCTCTTCCAGCAAAAACCAATGTCATTATTGGGTTGAAATAGTAACTAAGAGTCAACTCCTTTGCTTGAATGTAAAGCACCTCACTTCCCATATCACCTTACAAGGCATTCACAGGAACTAGTGCAAGCTCTCAGTCTAATGCAGGTCTCATAGAGTGATAATTGTTTGTGTCATTATCTGTCATCCCCTTGAAAGCAAGGGAATCTAATTCATTTTTGTATTTCCAGCATCTAACAATATGCCAAACACATAGTGGGTGCTCTGAAAATTGACCCATTTTTTTTTTAAACATAAGAACGTACTCAATCTGAAATTTCACCAATATCCCTATTAACTTTTTCCCTACTTAAGTTTTCCCAAATGTCTTTAATAAGGCTATCTCTACCTTTTCATTTTGTCTGCTCTGGAAATCTTAAAGCTATTCTGAGGACGTTTTCAAAGACAGGGGACCCATTAGATAACCAAATTGGAACTCATTTTAATGCCATAGATTTATGTTGCTCTGTTCTTTTAAAGACTTGAAAACATTGAACATTTATTAACTCATTTGTCCTTCTAGATTGTAGCCTCAAGGTCTGTTATGTAACTTCTTTAAGAAGTTGAGACTGGAAGGCATAGTCACATTTTCTTGTAAGAAAATTATAATGACTTAAATTATATATTTATATTATAAATTTATATTATAAATTAACTCATAATGAGTTAAGTAATAAGTGCCTATGAATGACCAAGGATTCTTCCACCATCGTACCCCAACCCCAGTGAATTTTCTCTAGTCTGTACTAGCAAATTATATGTTGAAATATGTTTACTACCACACTAATTCATTCAGTATCCTGACTCTGATACCTTGTCAGCAATAAGAGGAGAGTACTTATGTTCAACTTTATCCACCACGTAGAATCATAGTTCTGTATTTTAATTACAAAAACATATCTTGCACTGCAATATTTGCAAATAATGCTGTTTATAATGTTGCACCAATGAAAGTCATAAACATGAGTTCAAGTTTGATTCTTTGTCTGGCTCGCTTTCCATTCTGTGTAAAACCGAGAAAAGAACTGAAAATAACATTTGTAGCAACACGCCTATTGGAACAGGTTTTAAAATTTGATGAAAATTTAAATAAGAAGATATGTCCAGGGGCGCCTGGCTGGCTCAGTCGGTTAAGCGTCCGACTTCGGCTCAGGTGGTGATCTCATGGTTTGTGAGTTGTAGCCCTGCATAGGGCTCTGTGCTGACAGCTCAGAGCCTGAAGCCTGTTTTGGAGTCTGTGTCTCCCTCTCTTTCTGCCCCTCCCCTGCTCATTCTCTGTGTTTCAAAAATAAATAAATGTTAAAAAAATTTTTTTTTAAGAAAAGAAGATCTGTCTGGTGGATTTCATGAAGAGGAAAAGGAAGACTGCAACGCATTCCTTAGCAACATGGCACATTAATTTCTTTGCGTTATCTGTGTTTCAGCTAATAGAGGGAAATGTAGATGTGAGTGACCAGGTTTCTCATTTTTAAAGCTCTTGTTATAGTATTCCTTCAGTATTGCTGTAGGATGTTTCTTGGAGGCCTTGCATGCTTCAGTGGCATTAACTTCTAGGTCTCCATTTTCCTGGATTATGTTGCTCCCAAATGAGATTTGAATTTCTCTTTGACTGTGCTATACCCATCCTGAAGAAAGCCTTCTGTGGTGCTTTTTGTCACCACATGAGGTCTCCATAAATCCTGACCTGAATTAAACAGAAGTGGAAACCACTAGAGTCGTCAACATTCAAGTTTCCTATTATGTTGAGAGAGAGGGGGAAAAAAAAATCCAGTTGCTACAATAATTTAGAAAACAATTTAGACAAATACTCATACAGTTAAAAAAAATAAAAAGCAAGTATTCTCTCAATCTGCATTTTCTTTGGAGAAAAAAAGTTTATTTTTTCCAAAGAAAGAAAAAAAGTTCTTTCTTTGGAGAAAGAGGATAAGAAAAAGAATTGATGAAAAACAGGTAAATATGAGTGAAAACAAAGGTAGTAACAGTAATAGCATTGATCAAATTCATGCAACTGACAGAATATATTCCATGGCTTTAACCCTTCATGCTACTATTTTCCATTGTTGCAAAATGTGTTCAGGTTAGTTAATTAATTTTTCTCACAACATCTTGGCATTTGAAATACAGATATGGAACACCAAATTCGTGGAGATTAAGATTTAGCTAAAATTTTTTGCATGTACCCCAAGTGCCGAGCTAGAGTTAAAACCACATATTTACTCATATTCAGCTGAGGACGCTGGTCTTTAGTCAGGTCTGATTAAACGGCAGAGCTGAAATCAAAACCTGAGTTCTCTGACCTCAAATCTTAATTCGTTCTCCTACACACAACTCTATCTAGAGACCCTCTGAAACTCCCAGGGATCAAGGAATCTATAATTCGTCAGGAACTGTCACCATCATATAGGAGATGTTCATGTGTCTCCACACACTCTATTTATGGTTATCTAAAGAGAGTAGGGGAGAACTAGGTCCACAGAGGCACCCCAAGGATATTAATTCCCGAATAGCTTCTGGAGTTGGCTTAAACTTTGAGATGATTCTCTAGGGCAGTTTTTCTCACAGTGTGGTTCCTGGGCCAGAAGCCTCAGAAACACCAGAGACTAGAGATGTAAATGTGCAGACCCCACCTCAGACCCACAGAATCAGAAAATCTGGGGGTGGAGGCCAGCAATCTGGGTTCTAACAAGCCCTCCAAGTGGTTTTGATGCTCACTGAAATTTGAGAACCACTGCTTTCTAGAGCTACTTTGTGGTTACCTCTGAACCACTTAAGTATAGAGAATTAAGCAGCACTGAGTGATGGACGGTGCCTGCTGAGCCGAATTCAGCTTCTCCTTGCCTGGCATTTGACAACTGTCTGTTCCTGATAACCTCTAGGGGGCACCAAAATATTTTTATGTACAGCCCCACAGAGGCAACAAAAGCTTAGTTAGGTTCATTTTCCAAAGAAATGGTCTTGAGAAGTAGAAATCTTGGAAGCTGCCCTCATTATTACGTCTCAGCCAGTTAAAAAATTCACCATATTTATGGTTCTTCCAGTTTAATATTACATATTATAGGAATAACGATATCCGCTGTTCATGATTATTGTGAAGATTAAGATACTATCTGTCAAACTGACACAGCAATAGAACAAAGTACCTGGCATAGAACAAAGTCTTCATTAAATAAAGGGCAGTATCACTTTTTCCCTACATTACTACTGCTATTAATAGGTAAATATTTCTAAAACATTTGTATTGTGATCATAGATTTTATATATAGATAGAGAGAGAGATTAGATTAGATATTTCTATCGATTATTACAATGATCAGGTAACTTTTTGTCCTGAGCCCTGGGAAATCCTGGCAGGGCAGGTTTAGGGCTTTACTTTATGAGTAGAAGAAAGACCATGCCCTGCCCATGCCTGCAGTAATCTATGAACAAAAGAGTAGCGATAGATACGATTAGTTTCATGATACTCATATCCCATGGTACCCTTTGAGGAGGTGAAGTTGGTTTTCTTTTGCCATAATAAAATAACTTGTTGGTGGCTTAGTAACATTAAAATGAAAAGTTTAAAACCTGAGATATGCTGCTAAGTAAGAATGCTTAGGAAGCTTTGGATATGTCACTTAGATTTTCTGGCCATAGTTTTTCTCATTTATATAATGTTGGGATTAGACCAGTTGAACCATAAACAGTTCCTAGATCTTAGTAGTTATATATTTATTAAATAATGTCTGTGTTCCAAACACTAAGTTCTTTGCATGGTCACAACAAACTTCTGATTTAGAGACTATTTTGACCCCCCATTTAGAGTTAAGAAAACTTGGGTTCATGGGAACACATTCAACTGGTCATGTTCTTGCCAGCTAGTAAGTGGCAAAGTAGGAATTAGAGTTCTGGTCTGATACCAAAAACCTCATAAACATGATACACTTTCTCAAATTCTATCATTTGACTACACTGTGTAATGACTTGTTCTATATATAATTAGGGCAAAAATGTTTTAGGGGATGTGAAGGTGGAGTAGAAAGGCATTCGAACATTATATGGTATAATTGGGCAAGAACAACAACAAAAACAAAATGTTAAAGGAATAGTTTATACCCAATGATGCAGGTTAAAAATACACATTAACATTAAAAAGCCCAAGGGAAAATACACAGAAACATTTTAATGGTTTTATGAGGTTAAAATAAATTGGCAAGAATTTAACCGTCAAGGGAAAAGGAAATACCATTGTAAATGATTTTAAGTTGCCTGATCTTTTGACTTTACTAAATCTAAAAATGTGCCTCCTGGATTTTCACAAGAGAAAAAAAAATATTCCTGTGTTCCTTGAGAATGAAGGGACAGAAATCCCTCATACCTTCTGCAGGCTCCTACTAGTTTAAGAAAAGTTTACCTTCCTCCTATGGGTCATAATATCAGGCTAAAATTACAAAGAATTTGCTCTAGTCTAACATAAATTCAAAGTAAAATAATTTCAAATTCCAAGGCTAAATATTATATATTTTAGATAATAATCAGCTCTGATTAACAGAAGCTGCTCATAACCACTATTGCAAAATTGTAGTTCAAAGTTCAAGGTTGCCTGATGGACAAAAAGCCATTTTCTCAGAGAAAGAGTCACATTAGTGTCTTAGTCGAAGAGTTGGCAAACTTTTTCTGTAAAGAAACAGATAGTAAGTTTTTTGGGCTTTGCAAGCCAATGGTCAAAATTAAGGATATTTACAGACACTATTAGAGTAAAGAGAAAGCAAATTTCCACAAATGTTTTACTGATGTAATTAAATACATAACGATTGGTTACAATTCTTTGAAAACTTGATCTACTTAATTATTTAATTAATTACTTAATTATTTTTAGGGGGATAGCATTTCATTTCATTGGGGTCTGAAGTATTTCCTGTCATCAAATCAATTGCTAAATGTAATATAAAAAATAATGTTTAGCTCCCTGGCAATACAAAGCATGTGACAGGTCCGAGCTGGCCTTAGTCCAAAGAGGTGGTTATTCAATGTGTGAGGTCATAGTTTCCTAAAGGGTTATGTTAAAATTCAAAGGGATGTTGTAAAGATAAAAGCTCTGAGCTCCGAAGGGGCTGCTCTGTGACAAGCAGTAAATGTCTTCCTCAGTATTATCTACTGCTCTCTCTATTTCTTCAGCTCTGAAATGCAATTTTGCAAAAGCATTTAAAGAAAATTTAAATTCATTTCATTTTAATACAAAATAAATTAGTACAAGATATGCTGCATATCCATTTCTTGCATGTGCTTATCTGTTGAACCAGACAGTCCTCATGTATAGAATGAAGATAAGAATAAGTAACATTTATTAAGTATTTACTATGTGCAGGCATTATTCAGAGTGTTTTACTTTATATTCTCATTTAATCCTCCTTGAAAACTGTTTTACCTAAGAGATGAGAAAGTTGAGGGACAGGAAGATTGAGTAACTTGCCCACATTGCTGTGATGAGGAGGGAAATGAAGCCAGGAAAGGTTATGTACCTTGTGTAAGGTTGCTCAGTTAAGAAAGGGTAGAGCTAGGATCTTAATCCAAGCAACCAGAGTCGAAAACAGCAGGCCTCTTACTAATTCACGAATCATAGGAAATTCATGATAATAAAATGAAAACTATGGATATGAAAGAACTATATAAACTGTCAAACAATGTCCTAATATTCTTATTTGCACTATGCCTATTTTTAATTGAAGATGGTGAATGCAAGCAACAACATACACACATTTAGTCAAGACTCACTGGGCTGAATACAATCTGACTCGAGCCAACCCTTTTATTCTCCTTCTTTCCATAGTAATGGAATTCTTTCTTTCATTGCGCAGCATTGGTGGTATAGTGGTGAGCATCACTGCTTTTGTTTCTCTTTCATAACTTAGGATACACTGCCTTTATATAAAAGGGAATAAAACCAAAGGGGTATTTTTCCACTGAAATGACATGGAAATTCTGTAATATATTTTCTATGTCAATTTAGGGGAAAAAAACATTATAGAAAGAAGAGTCTCTAAGTATAAACAGTGTTTAACTTTTCAAGAAGCACAATGCCTGAAAACAGAAAAATAGTAGTTCAGGTGTTGCTAACTAGTTGTATCTTACTGTGTAAGAAGAATCTACTCAAAGCTGCGTGTTCCTCCTTATGATTGTAAGATATCACAACTGAGAAATTATCTTTAGTATGATTGCCCAAGCAATATAATGAAAAATTATGCAAAATAAAATGCAAATTCTAATGCCGTTTTAAAAAGTGTATCAAAATAAAGTAATTTCTAAAAGCTGGCTCATTTATTCCAAATTGCTTTATTTGGGGCTAAATCTGTTTGGAATTATAGTCATAACATTTTCGTTTGTGCATTTGTGTCATCTATATATTCCTCCTCATTAGTATCTTTTCCAGGATCGTAATTTTTACTTTTATTTTTCTTCCTTAAACTCTCATATGCGGAAAACAAGAGACTGTATATTATCCTACCTCAAAGAAGTTGTGAAGATGAAGTAAGTTAATACGTAAACACTTGGAGACTTCGGTTCTGAAACAAGATGTCCTAGGCTCACATATCCCCACTTCTCGTCTTTAAGTACAACTAAATGCCACTCAGATAATTCAACAGGTGATAATAAAAAGGCCCAGAGAATTAAAAAAAAAAAAAAAGTAAGTGGACTGGCTAAGAAGGTCAGGAACTGAGGCTTGACAGCAGTGTGAGTTTCCTGGGTTTTCTTTCTGTCTCACGTAGTTCCAGGAAAGGGCAAGCCCATGAGAGACCTAGTGGGGAACCTGAACCCACTGCTGCCTAACATCAGCTGGCTGACCTCTACCCAACCACTGCTGCACAATGGTCAGGACACCAGCAGACAAGCTGATGCGTCTGCAGGGAAGCATTGGTGGCACCCAGCATTTCCCTGTCCTCCACTCAGTGGCATGAGAGACTCAGGCCCAATGTCTGCTGGCTCTCCACTGTCCCCTCACTCCCTGCCCCCTGCCAGCTGGCAGATGACCCAGGATATTGCTTCAGCTCCCACAGGCAAGACACAGTAAGGACTGAGCAGGAGCCCAAGCAGCTCTCACCAGGAGAGCGAAACAGACCAAAATTGCATTGCAAACTCTGGAAACTAAAGTCCACATAAGTAGGCCAGGCCCTACATGCTAAATCTAAACGCAGCGACTACAAGCTAAAATAGAAGATTTAAATAGGATGAAGAGTCTCCTAACATAACCAGAATGTCCAAGATGCAATAGGAAAATCACTCACCATACCAAGAACTGAGAAAACCACAATTTGAATGAGAAAAAGACAACTGATGCCAGTCAGATGGTGAAAGGGGATACCAAGGCATTCTTAGGGGGAAAAAATCCAGCAGTCCTACCTTAAGGACATGGCTAAAGAAAGTTCTTTAAGACAAAAGGAAATTATAAAGAAAGGAATCTGGGAACATCAGGAAGAAAAAGCAATGCAAAGAGTAAAAATATGGGTAAAGATGGTATATTTTCCTTCCATTCTTGTGCTTTCTAAATCATGTTTGATGGTTAAAGCAAAATTATCACACTGTATTATGTGATTCTCAGTGTTTGTAGACAAAATAATAAAGACAACGGTACTATAAACAGGCGAGGGTAAAGAGAAAGGGAGGTAAAGTTTCTGCACTTCACCCAAACTGGTAAAACATCAACACTAGCACACCGTTAAGTTATGTATATACAATGTTATGCCCAGAACAAGCACACACACACACACACACACACACACACACACACACACACAAAGTATGCAAAGAGATATACTCACAACCACTATGGAGATATCAAAATTTAGTTCCAAAACATCTTCAAATAACCCATAGAGAGCCAGAAAAATATAACATAAAGGAAAACCACTGAAAACAAATAGAAAACAAAAAGAGAATGACAGACTTGAGCTCTAACATATATCAAGTATTACATCAAATATAAATGATATAAATGTTCCAATTAAAAGAAACAGATTGGCAGAGTGGGTTCAAAATCATGACCCAACTATGTGCTGTCTATAAGAAACTCAATTCAAACATTATAAGTAGGTAGTTAGAAAGTAACATGATGGAAAAATGTATACCATGCAAACATTAATCAAAAGAAGGTAGGAGTAACTATATACATATCAGATAAAGCATATTTCAGAGCAAAGAAAATTACTAGAAACAGAGAGGGACATTGTGTAATGATAAAAGGGTCAATTCACCAAGAGGACATAAAATCCAAAATATTTATGCAAAATTATAGATATGAAATACAATTAGTGGTTGAAAGGGGTGAAGGACATGCATGGGAGAGAGTGATGTGGCTATAAAGAAGTAGCAAGAGGGAGCCTTTTGGAGATGGTTCGGTAAAGTATGTTGATTGTGGCGGTGGTTACATACACAAACCTACATAGGTGATAAAATTACCTAGAGCCACACACACACACACACACACACACACACACACACGCAGTATAACTGGAGAAATTTGAATAAATTTTGTGGGTTGTATGAATGTCAACATTCTGGTTTTGATATTGTATTCTAGTTATTTCATATGCTAATATTGGGGAGGCAGGATGATGAGTCCATGGGACCTCCCTCTACATTGCTTTGCAACTTCCTATGAATTGAAAAAAAAGAACAGTCAAGAACCAAAAGTTACATACTGAATTATTCCATCTGTAAATATTATTGAAATCACAAGTAGGAAAACTAAAATTCTTTATCCCTAAACAATATGAAGGGCTAAGGATTGCATGCAAAGATACTGAGGAATGGAGAAGGGAAAGTCCTTGAGGAGTCATAGTTATTGAGTTTGGACTATGGGCTGTGAGAGAGAGAGGTGTGGATGATCCTGAGTGGGGAACTATTTATGGAGAAGGAGGAAGACTGGGGTCTGAAGATAGCTAAAGGTAGTAACTGAAGGAAGGGAAATAAGTCTAACTGGGAGGAGTGTGTGTGGGGGGTAGGGGAGGGGGAAGGATTTGATGTAGGTGTAGGAAATGTAGGTGTAAGTGTATGTGTAGGAAGGTGTAGGAAGGATTTTCAGATGGGAGAAATGTGTTGGCCATTTTGAGTGATGGTATGGGAACCAGAATTGTGCAGGAGAGATATAAAGGAAATGTGTGCATAAAGACACAAGCAGTAAACAGAGAAAGATGTAATATAACAATGGAAGAAGAGGGGGGCTTTCACAGATGGTCCAACAGTTTTTAATGGGAAAGCTACTATAGCTGAGAACTCTACACATGTAGAGGTTATTCCTGTAACTGTTCTCAATTAGCTGCGGGAACTTGCACAGGTTATTTAAGCCAGCTGAGCCTTTGGCTCTTGATCTGTGAAATTATGAGGATGGACTAGATGATTTTTCTAATATCATTCAAACTGTAACAGTCTGTGATTTTATGGTCACTGCATATAACAAATAGGGAAAATGTGTTTATAAGCTTTCTTCATTTTAACATCATTGACAACAACAGAGACTAAAATGTCTTCAATGGTTTGTGGTTTTCCACTTTAGGAAAAGTAAAAATTGGGCAAGTGCTGGGTTGAAATAGGTTAGTGGTAACAACTAAAAAGAAGGAAAAACCCAAGCTGCTAAATATGTTAAGAGAAAATTTCCCTGCATGAAAAGCAGTGGATTTACGTTGCCAAGGAGAATGATTTTTAATTATACTTCAACGAATATTTTATCTTTTCATCTTCACAGGGACAAGGATATCATCATTCCCATTTTTCAGTAATGTAAATAGAGATTCATACAACTTAAAATCTATATCAGATTGCAGAACAAACAGAAGGCAAAGCCAGGATGGCTATCCAGATGTCCTGATTTCTAGAGTGGCCACAACCACATCTACATAGACTTATATACACAAAAACAGAGCTAGTCCATGATGAGATATCCCTACACATGTACTAGAACCACTAAAAGAAAACATAGTGATAATACCACACTTGGAAAGAATATAGAAAAATTGAATACATGCATTGTTCGTGGGAATGTAAAATGGCACAGCCACTCTAGAAAATATTTTAGCCTTTTCTTAAAAAACAACAGCAACAACTAAATACTGACCATATGATCTAACCATCATATTCCTAGATATTTATTCTTCCAGAATAAGAACATATCTCCACACAAGAATTTGTACACACATTTTTATAGCAGCTTTCTTTGTAAGAGCCAAAACCTATAAACAGCCAAAATGTTCTACAACAAAAGGATGAAACAGTCATATATCTATACCACGGACTATTACTTAACAATAACAAGGAACACACTATTGATACAACAACATGGATGGATCTCAAAGGCATTAGCCTGAGTGAAAACCTAGTCTCAAAACACCTTATACTATATGGTTAAATTTAAAGAATATTCTCAGAGTGACAAAATTAAAGAGGGGAAGAACAAATTGGTGGTTGCCAAGTGTGAGGAATGGTTAGGAGGAAAGAAGTGGACGTTGATAATAAGGATAGCTCAAGGGAGTTTTTCGTGGTGATGAAATAGTTCTGCTCTTGATGGCAGTGGTGATTATACAAATCGATGTCAAGAACTTTACACACAGGCTGTACCAAATGTGTGCATGTATTTTGATATTGTACCCTATTGATTTTGGTTCTGCCGTATAATTAAGATGTAACCATTGAGGGAAACTGGGTGAACTGTGTATAGGAGCTCTTTGTACCATCTTTGAAAACTCTTGTGAACCTATAATTATTTCAAAATAAAAAAAGTTAGAAACAATGTCAATATCTAGAAGGTGGTAATAGTATTGTGGTTAAAAACATTGGTTTTGTACTTGATTTGCCTGAATTTCAATCTAGGTCATACAACTTAATAGTTTTTTGACCTTGACTTAAATGTCCCTCTTTTTTTAATTAATCTCTAATAATGGGATGATAATAATACCTATTTCAAGGTATTGTTATGATATTTAAGTAAATTAACATAAGTTGCTTAGATTGTGGCAAGGGAGAGTGCTCATTAAATGTTATCCATTATTACAGATAAATGTTACATTATGGATATAATGATTCTTACAAATGCTATTGTTTCTCTTCATTGTTTTTTTTTGTTTGTTTGTTTTTAATAGCTTGATAGCTCAAAGTTGAATTTTGGGCATGCCATTAGGTATTGTGTATACATTTATGCATGTTAACTGTATGACAGTCTTCATGTTATTTTCCTAACATTTTTACATACCTGTTTGCTCTTATTCCATTGCATTTCAGAACTTTGGGCTATTTGTCTACTCATTTTTCCTATCCAATTTTACTTTATAAATTTTGACACTCTTTTCTAAATCATATTTTGAAATAAAGTGTTGCAGACTATGGGTCTGGAGTTCTCTCTTGTCCAGCAAGAGAGTGGACACAGAGTTCAATACGAGAGAAGCTAATGTCTGGGAGGAGATAGGAGCCCCTAACAAGGGTTTTGTCTCCATATTATTGAGCTCAAAGATATTACCCACGCAGTGAACATGAAAAAAATAAGATCTTACACACGGGAACGTGGAGAAAACAATCAGACAATAATCATTAATTTGTGTGTGTGTGAGAAGCAAAGGGTTTGGGGGTCAAGTGGAGTTTGTGATCAAAGTACAATAGTACATTGACATCAGATGTAAAGTAATGTTACTCGTGATCTCTTTACAATATCTTGGTTCCTAAGCTCAGGCACTTTTGCCCATGGTGGTGGCTTTCCTCCCTAAGCTTTTTTTCTAACCCATTTATGTAAGTAGATCCTATTTCCCCACAATAAAGTAAGATCTTTATACTAAAAAATAAAAATAACAGGAGTGTAAAAAAAGAAACTTATGAAGTAAGAGCATAGCTGTTTATACAAACATAACTATAGCATGCAACATTTGTAGACAGTATATTACCACTTCAACATTAACGGATTTTGTAATTTCATTCAGATAAATGTATTCTGAGCCCTTCTAGGTACATGATACTGGTACAGGGGCCATAGAAACAAAGAAAAGATATAAATCTTCCCCTTGGGGATCTTACAGGCTGCCAGACAGATGTCTTAAGACATTAGATGCAAATGTCTTAAGACATTAGAAATCACTCAGATACATGTGATGAGAAAAACATGCATGGCAGGAATAGAAAGGACAACACTACCCTGTGATACCAGGGAAAAGGAGACAATAAAGTTTCCAAGGACTGAAAGGAGTTTTTCTGGTACACAATTTGAGTGATAAACCATGACCAAATGCTTTATCTCATAAGAAAATATATTAATCACATAACAATAAACCCTGAGACAGAATGACCCCAGAGTTGGTAGAGCAGCTTTATATATCTATATCATCTATATCTATATCTATATCTATCTGTAACTATAACTATCTCTCTTTCATATTATATATGTATATATGAGACATATATATGTCATATGTATATATATATGAGAGAGAGAGAGATTACAAAGAATTCACTCACATAGTTATGGAGGCTGACAATTCCCAAGATCTGCAGTTAGCAAGCTGGAGACCCAGGAGAGCCAAAGGCGTGAGTTCCATTCTGAAAGCCAGCAGGCTCAAGACCCAGTAAGAACAGATGTTTCAGTGCAAGTCTAAAGGCAGAAAAACAAACAAACAAACAAACAAACAAAGAAAAACAATGTTCCAGCTCCAAGCAGTCATGAAAGAGGAATACCCACTTATTCTGGGGAAGGTCAGCCTTTTTGTTGGATTCAGACCTTCAACTAATTGGATGAGTCCCTCTGCCTTAGGAAGGGCAATCTACTCTGCTCGGTCTATCACTTTAATGTTAAACACATCCAAAAACACCCTTACCGAAAAACCTAGAATAATGGTTGACCAAATATCTGGCACCTCATGTCCCAATCAAGTTGACACATTCCCCAACTATTTATACTTAATTGATTCAGGGTGTGCTTGGGCATCAGAATTTCTTAAAACTCCCACATGATCTAATGTGCAGCCAAGATTGAGAACCAGTATACAAGAGGGTGGTGTTCCATACAGGAGATTTGGGGAACGTGGAGTCTGGTTCTAGGGTTTCCTACTTTAAACAAACAGGGCTTTTTTTACCCCTTCAACTGCCTGACCATCTTAGTATCAGGATTGCTACCCTTAATACTAAATATAGGGAGAAAAAATATTATGTCTTCCTCCAATTTGGAGTCCATGGAGACATAGAGAAATAAGTCATGGGCGGGGGCGGGGGGGGAACCTATAAATCAACATGCCATTAATAACAGAAAGAGTCATGTTCAATAATAATTTACTCAGACGTTATTTTCCCTTAATATAATACATGTTTTAACTTTGGAAGTACAGCAGGAACCAAATGAGAAATCTTTACTCCAGAACCAATTAAATGAATAAACACTACCCCACCAACCCAGGAAAATAGATACGGTGAATAATTTAATTTACTTAAGACTGGCAATGAAATCCAAATATGAGTCAAGGGTCCTTTCTAAAAATACATTTTAAAACATTATTTTGAACATGAACATATATACCATTGCTTTTTCTCTAAGAAAATTTCCATTTGAGAATTTCATGTGTGTGCTTATACCTGACAAATATATCTGATATGCACATATATATGATGTATACATATCATATACATATACAGTATTTTGATATTTATGCACTTTTACTATTCAGTATCTTTTAATTAATTTACAATGATGATTTTTCATGTAATTATCTGTTTGATATTTCTATAAACAGGACGCAATATTATTAACATTTGCACAGATACAAGACATTACTGTACAGACATTTTACTTTCCTTCAACTGTTTTATAAAGACATTTATTTTTATTTATGGCTGCCGATTAAAACTCTATTAACTCTATCTACTCAGGTAAGGAATGTGAAGAAGTCCTCATAGTGTTTAAAAACCTTTAAAAAAAAAAGAACTCCATTTTAATCACAGATGAAATGGATTCATAAATTGAAACCTGCTTAATTGGCAATTAAAAGCTGTAGGACAATGTTGTCTCTCTGCTTTTTCAGAATTAAGTCCCAGCTGTTTTGAGAAAGCAACCAGAAGATTGAGAGAAACTGCCAAGTATCCTGGGGAGAAATTGGGAGTAAAGAGTCACATTAGCTTCCATTATTCCAAAATCATTGTGCTGCCAGCAATAACTGTAAATACTGTAAATGGAGTAAAAGACCTCAAATTTAAAAGTTAATCTGCTTTTCACTGGGAAAAGTATCACACTTTTCTGGCTGAACTTCAATCAAACCAACAAATTTAAAAAATAAATCTGAGATAATAGTCATGATTCATAATGTTTCTTCACCAGCTTGAGCATTAAATGTTTAACCATTTACTTTGAAGAATGCCTTATTTTTATTAAAAAAGCTATAGCCACCATATGTCACTCCAGCCATGAGGAAAGTCTCCATTATAATGTAATAAACAACTCCTATCTCTTTATGGCTCGTAACAACAAAAGTCATCTCACCTACCTCTCACCTACCTATCTGTTGGGGGTCAGCTGGGAGCTTTACTTCCTTGGTTACTCCCTTTGGACTGGGGCAGATAGAACAGCTACTATTTCAAATGTTGCTGGTCATCGCGGACTCTTACACAGCAACAAAAGCTCCATCCTGAAAGTGACTTCCCACTTTCATCATCACTGACCAGATCTGGCCACATGATCCACTCAGTAATAAGTAGGAGAGGATGTGTAATTCTCCCTGTGGTTAGGAAGTTGAACATTGAAACTACTTGAGAACAGCATTACAGATTAGCACTCTCAGCTCACCAAATATTCAACTCACTCTGCCTCCCATGTGGAAAACATATTCAACTCTTTCCTAAAGAAGTCAGCCCACAGGTCCCATTTTGTCCCTGCATCAAACTCTAAGCCTAGGCTTTCTGGGTATGACGTAACACGCTCCACATCAAACTGGAGTATGAATTCTCTTGCTCTGGACACTAATGAACACAAAAGATAAACTACCTTCCCATGCTCTCCAAATATTCAATAGTAGAACAGGGACAGAGTAACTGCATTAAACTCTCCCATTTAGAAAGAGGAAGAATAGTGGGTACATGGCAGAAACTGATCTGACCCCCAATAATTCTGAAGTCCTACCAGGCAGAGGTGGGGAGGACCTTCCATCTTGGGAAGGGAGAATGGAATGGGAATGTTCCTTGATTAGAAACTGATTTTGCTTCCTCGCGGAGGAGTTTCAAATTGATTACTTTTCTCCATGGTCTTTGGCTCTACCCAATTTGCCACATCTGTGGCCAGCATTAGATAAGAATACGTTTTCTTTATGGGCTGAGTGACTTTCTCCCTCTACTGCATGCCTACTAAAAGAGGGGACTCAGAGCCATTTTAAGTCTATCAACAGTCTCAGACATTTATAATGTGGGCTCTTATTTTCTCTGTACAATTTTCTTGATAATGTTACAGGGCTTTTAATCTGTTCGGTACAGTTGGCAACATGTGATAGCTGCTCACATTTCTTTTCTGGATGTTATTTTAGATTGGTTGTGGGTTTTTGTTTTTTTTTTTTGTTTCCTCAGACTGATGCTTCCCACTCTCAACACAATTGTGGGAAGCAAACTAGGACCTTCCAAGATTAAGAGGGAGAGACTCATATTTAACCTCTCTTCACTGATTCATTTTGTATAATTTTAAAATATACACCATAATAATCCACTCATACTTCATGAAGTGTTAAATTAATCCACTTAATAAGCATGACCTGGAGCACCTGGGTGGCTCAGTTGGTTAAGCATCGGACTTGATCTCAGGTCATGATCTCGCAGTTTCTGAGTTCAAGCCCCGCGTTGGGGTCTGTGCTGACAGCGGGGAGACTGGAGCCTGCTTCGCATTCTGTGTCTCCCTCTCTCTGTCCCTCCTCCACTCATGGTCTCTCTCTCTCTCTCTCTCTTTCTCTCAAAAATAAATAAACATTAAAAAAATTAGGGGTGCCTGGGCGGCTGAGTCAGTTGAGCGTCCGACTTCAGCTCAGGTCATGATCTCTCGGTCTCTGAGTTCGAGCTCCACGTTGGCTCTGTGCTGACAGCTCAGAGCTTGGAGCCTGCTTTGCTTTCTGTGTCTCCCCATCTCTCTACCCCTTTACCTGCTCACACTCTGTCTCTCTCTCTCTCAAAATAAATAAACATAATTTTTTTTAATAAAATAAAATAATAAAATAAAGAAACTCGATAAACATGACCAGGCCAGTCTAGGACAAGAGAACAAATGGACATGTATAGATATTTTGAAATTATAGATAAACCTAACTGTTAAATAAATATATCATATCCTCATATCTTGACCTTCAAGGAATACAGAAAAATTGAAAAACATGTATAGAACTGTGGCTTTCATTGACTAAAATAAGGAAAAATGGCAAGACAACTGTATTAATTATTATGAATTATGGTTGAGACCTTTGGTGATGGACTGGAGATGTTTACATTAATAATAAAAATATATATTCATGAAGTATTACATATTTTGAGAGGAAATCATTTTTCCCTTAAGTAATATTTTTACAGTTAAAAGTTTCACTGACAGTAATGCAAAATTAAATTACCATATACTGTTTAGGGATTTTTATTTTCCTGGATAAATTTCAACTTTGGAAAATTTTGCTGTGTAGAAGCAGTAGTATCTGAAATTGTCACCAAATTTTATAAAGCAGTATTTAAATTCAGAAATGAGCTATGGATTTTACATGTCATGTTCGACCAGTGTAAAAAGGTCCCATAGATAAATTATCAGATCACAGAAAATATTTAAAATATTTTAATTTTATATATTGAATTGCTGTCATTTCTCTTTTAAAAGTTTATTTATTGGGACGCCTGGGTGGTTCAGTGGGTTAAGCGTCTGACTGCAGCTTGGGTCACGATCTCGCGGTTAGTGAGTTCGAGCCTTATGTCAGGTTCTCTGCTGACAGCTGGGAGCCTGGAGCCTAATTCAGATTCTGTGTCTCCCTCTCTCTCTCTGACCCTCCCCTGCTCACACTCTGTCCCTCTTTCAAAAATGAATAAAGATTTTAAAAAAACTTAAGAAAAATAAAAATAAATAAAAGTTTATTTATTTCTTTTGAGAGAAAGAGTGAAAGCACAGGTGGGGAGGGCAGAGAGAGAGAGAGAGAGGGAGAGAGAGAATCCCACACTGGCTCCTCACCAGCAGCACAGAGCCCAATGGGGTGCTTGAACTAATGGACTGCGAGATCATGACCTGAGCCGAAGTTGGACACTTAACTGACTGAGTCACCCAGGCATCCCAAATTGCTATCATTTCTATTGTAATTTCACCATCTTTTATATTTATATGCAACTGTGTTACTCACGTTCTTTCAAATTTTTAAAAGGCGAAAAGAGCAGCATTTGTTCAATGTTATCAAATTTCTATTTTCTCTCAAGACCATATTTTAATTGTTGTTGTTTAAAAGTACAAACTTGCAATGAGTAATAAATAAGCCTTAAAAATATAACGCACAAGTTTAATGAATATAGACAATAATATTGCACTAGAATTATATAATATGATAAATATTGTTACAGTGGCAATCATATCGCAGCATATAAATATATCAAAGTAATATATGTATACCTTAAATTTACACAATGTTGTATGTCAAATTTATTCCATAAAAATTAAAAGACTATTTTAAATCTAAAAATGGCAAGAAATACAAATCAACAATAAAAAGATTTTTAAAAATCCAATTATAATGGAGCATAGGATTTAGATAAACATTTCTCCTAAGAAGATATACTAATTGCCCATAAGCATTTGAAAATATGCTCAATATCATTAGTCATTAGGGAAATGCAAATCCAAACCACTATGACGTAGCATCTCATACTAAGGTGACTGTAACCAAAAAGACAGACAATAACAAGGGTTAGAGACATTGGGACCGTCATACCCTGCTTGTGGGAATGTAAAATGATGCTGTTACTTTAAAAAATAGTTTGACAGTTCCCCCAAAAGTTAGAATAGAGTTATCATATGACCCAGTAATCCACTTCTAGGTATATATCGAAGACAACTACAAACGTGTGTCACACGAAAACTTGTACAAAAAGTAACTTGTACACAAATGTTCATAATAACATTTTTCATAATATCCAAAAAGGAGAAACAACAAAGCTATCAACTGATGAATGAGTAAATAACACGTGATATATCCATACAACCAAATATTTTTAGATCATCAAAAGGAAAGAAGTTCTGATATATGCTACAACATGGATCGATTGGAAAGCATTATGTTTAGTGCAAGAAGACAGACATGAAAGGTCATATTTCTATTTATGTGAAATATCCAGGAAAGATAAATCCAGAGGCAGAAAACAGACTAGTGGTTTTCAGGGGTGGAGGGAGGAATAGGCAGTGATTAGCTGTTAATAAGGAATTACTTTTCCGAGTGAGGACATATTCTGAAATTAAATAGTGGATAGGATTGCACAGCTCTGAATATACTAAAAACTACTGAATTATACACTTTAAAAAGGTGAATTTTATAGTATGTGAATTATATCTTAATGAAGCTGTTATTTAAAAAGATGACAAAAATTAGATTATGGTGATGGTTGCACAATGCTGAATATACTAAAAACCATTGAACTGACCACTTTAAATGGATGAATTTTATGATATGTGAAATTATCTCAATAAGTCAGTGAAAAGAAATGGCCAGAAAACAGTCCTTACAGAAATTGGTGATTATTTGTAATATTCTTTCTCCTTTATATGTCTAAAAACATTTTTTCTTCCTTGTTCTAAAGTCTTATATTTTGTCGCAATGTCATTTGCTACATAGTTCATGTGTACTTTCTTTTTATTTAAAGACACATATCAAAAATTTTTAATACGTATTTTTTAACTTCTAAAAAGTAAAACAGCCAAATTTTGATTTCTTGGGGCTTTTTTAGTAAACTTCTTCTAACCTTATTACCGACAAGCAACAGCTCATGACAAATAACTCACTAGCTCATTTCAGTATTAATTTAAATTTTCACCTGAGATCATGTTGCACTCTTTATTTGAGGACTGGTCTTCTGTTAGTTTCCTCTTATCTTCTAAACATTTCCTGTCTTTCTTAATGAAATCTAATTGCTTTCACAGTATTAAGCTGACATTATCATCATGGGTCCAAGTGTGTTCATAAAGTCAATATTTTCAATTGGTTTATCAAGTTATTTGTTTCATCTTTGGTTGGATTAAAAAAAAAAACACCCCAGTATGTAGCCTCTGAATTTTTCTAAAGAGCATTAGAATCATTGCTATTGGTAATTAATTTGTGGCCCTGTCTCCTAGCAACAAAATCTAACTATATGCTGTTCATGTTCCTGGGATTTGGGCCCAGATTCTAACTTGTATACATTTTAATTATCAGTTATGCTAGCACCAGTATCATAGGCATAGAAAGTCTTTTAAATCAATGCTGAAAATGAAAATTGTTTTGTAGTGCTTAGGTCAGAATAACAGGTGTTAAACAAATGAAATCAACCTCATTATTTTCTTCTGGGAGCTCAACAATAATTATAACAAATGCTGGTTGTTAACGTAACTTTTGTCCCCGGTACAAAGTAAAATAGATAGTATTTACTTCTTATAATTTACTTTTCCTAATTCTTTATGATTTTTTTTGTTTTACTTCATGACTCATTAAACTAGTAATCTCATTTTCATTTCCCCATCTCAGACACTTAGTTTTTAAAATATGCTTTACAAGATCAGCTATGCTTACAAGAAATTTGGAAATAATTTCTTTTTTAAACATTTTTTAAATGTTTATTTATTTTTGAGAGAGAGAGAGAGAGAGAGAGCGAGAGAGCGAGAGCATGAGCAAGGGAGGGGCAGAGAGAGAGGAAGACACAGAATCCCAACCAGGCTCCAGACTCTGAGCTGTCAGCACAGACTCGAACTCACAAGCAGTGAGATCATGACCTGAGCTGAAGGTGGATGCTCAACCAACTGAGCCACCCAGGCTCCCCAGAAATAATTTCTTTAAAAAAATTTTTTTATTAGTTTTCTTTATTTTTGAGAGGCAGAGAAAGACAGAGTGCGAGTGGGGGAAGGGCAGAGAGAAAGGGAGACAGAATCTGAAGCAGGCTCCAGACTCTGAGCTGTCAGCACAGAGCTCAATGTGGGGCTCCAACTCATGAACTATGAGTTCATGACTTGAGCTGAAATCGGATGCTCAACCGACTGAGCCACCCAGACGCCCCAGAAATAATTTCTAATAAACTGAAATTTTGCTTTTTTTTTCTGTAAATAATGTTACCTTTGAGCCATCAAAATCATTGTTAAGCTCAGCCAATGTTGAACATATGATATTATTCTGTTCTATATTGGCATTAATATATTGGCATTTATTTATCTTTGCTGAATGTTGTTTATTGATTAGTGTTCACTCAGACTCTTTGAGTACTAGTAATTGCATTTGTGACTTATTTTTATTTTTTTTTGGAAAGTTGCATTTTGTGTTTCTTTAAACCAAAACGTGTTTCCAGTCTTGGACACCTTCATTAATCAAGGTGAGACTCAAAGACTAGTTGGGAAACAGGAAAATTTAGTATCGATATGTAGTATTGATTTGGAATGCAAATGCCAATGTCTACAATTTTTCTCATTTAAAATAATTTTACTATAAAATTAAATACTAAATTTTCTGACATGTATATCGAAGTAAAAAAATCATAATCACTAACTTGAGTCAGATTGTATTTTGCTAAAAACACTCTCATGCTGTCAGGAGGATGTGACAGCCATTTTCTGGGATCATAATCCAAGAAACAGTAACCCTGCAGAGATTTTTGTCTTTTTCCTTCAAATTACTTATTTTGTACATGTATTTTTCATCGTCCTGTAGTGAGGGGAGGCAGAGTGGTATTTGTTTTTTTTCTGAGTTGTGAAACTGATGGGAACAATTCTTTCTCATTCTCATTGTTTTGACCTCATATTCACATGTTCAGTTATTCAAGAACATGAGGTGGCTGGGAGTTTGCCTGACCTGTTTAAATTGTTGATTTGATGGGAAAAATTTTCTTGTTCATTTTTAATGCTGTGATCAATAAACTGTAATTAAATAAAGACCATGTAATGTCTCACCACAAATTTTATGCAAAGAATGCTCGAGAAGAGTCAGTTCACGTCACTGTTTCTAGTTTTTATTTTTTTTTAATTTTAAGCAGATAACGCCTTTGAAGAGTTTCCATTTTCTGTTTTGATTTTTCTGATCTGCACTTTTATGTTCTCTCTTCCTATCACAAGCTCAACTCGTACACTCTGAAGACTTAAAAATAAAACATAGCTTATTACTCAAAATTTGCAAAATGTTACACTTCATCCAAAAGCATAAATGAAAGAAAGTGAAAAACACTGAAAATTACAATTATGTTTTCAAGAAGTAATTTGTGTAAAACATTCAAAATTATATGTTAAATTTAAAAGAAAGATATACTATTCTGCTACATCGGTTGTGCATTTAAAATAAGAAAGTTTAAATCAAAATTATTTAAAGCAAAATTAAAAGCGATTCTAGCATTCAGTGTCCATCCAGTTGCCAACATAAAGGATCAACATCAAGGCGCCTGGGTGGCTCTGTTGGTTAAGCGTCCAATGCTTGCTTTTGACTCAGGTCATGATCTCACAGTTCGTGACTTCGAGCTTCACATAGGGCTCCATGCTGACTGTGCAGGGTCTGCTTGAGATTCTCTCTCTCCCTCTCTCTCTACCCCTTCCCCGCTCACTCTCTCTGTCTGTCTCAAAAATAAACAAATAAACTTAAAAAATTTTAATAAAAAAAGGATCAGCATCATGTTTTACATGTTATGTATGTATGTTTGTAAATATATACACAAACATACACACATAACATATAGAACATATACATGTATATTTTTATAGTAATATGAATGTTTTAATATTGAGAAGCATTGTTCAGCTATGAGGAACTCAGCCATGTGAATTCATGCATGGTTTATTCGATGTTATCATCTATGCTCCTCTCCCAATATTTAGAATGGTATATTCATGTGTTTTTGTAGTATTTTTTGTAGTACACTTATTGCATAAATCTCCGAATGACAAGGGAAGATTTCAGTAATGTCCAGGCTTACAGTGCAATTTGCTATGTGAAACTGACATTATTAGTTTATCGCTTACTTGTATCAATTTCATCCTAAACATTCTGGGATATCCATTTGGGTATTTTCCTCCCCTATGCAGTATACAGGAATGGAGAGAAGATGACCATCCTCACCAACTCTGGGGACAGTTTCTTATTACCTCGCATAAATCATGATTTTCCAATTCCATGGTCTCACAACCATTCAGAATTAATTTCAGACTCACACTTTGAATGGTAGGGCAGAAGATTTCTCTCTCCCACTGGATAAAAACAATTGACATCTAATTACCTATGTAACTTCCAGCAAAGCTGGCAACCAGTCCTACAAACTCCTCCTTAAACTGAAAGGAAAGACCAGATGAAAATGCACTCCTGTTGTGTACCAAGTCCTGATCAGCCAACCCAAGAGCACTTACAGGAACCAACCAAGGCCAGGCTGATGTGCCCTCCTTGGAATTTCAAACTTGACTGGAATGACACATCGTCCAAACGGTTGGTGCTTATCCTTCTGGAGACCAGTTCCTACATAGACTTTTTGGATTCCTCCTACAGAGACCTCTGAATCCATTCTATTTCCTTTTCAAGCTTGTTTACTCAGCTTTTCCTATGATCCTTTGAGTTGTGTTGTATCTTTTCAATGAATTGATTTTTGGCTTAAGTTAGAGTCTTTAATAGTTTAGGTTATCTTTTAGCATATATTCTCTTTCCTTTCCCTCTCGCTATAGGCACAACGTATTTCCTCATTCTATTGATACTGAACTTGGCTGTGTGGCTTGCTTTGGCTGAGGGAACCAAGCCTAAGCCAAGGCCAGCAAAGGTCAGCCAGTTCTCAGCTGATCTACAAATGTGTGAGCATGGAAAACTAATTATTGTTTTGACCCACATATTTGGGGATGATTTGATAAAATATGTTATTGTGGTAATATGTGGCTGTTACTATTTATGTTACTTGCAAATACCTGACTTTACTTTCTTTTGCAAAATCACCAGTGCAGAGAGATGAAGGATAGACCTGAGTGAGGGCCCTCAACTGCCAAATTCATCTCTAGCTCCTGCTATGAGACGAGCCTTGGTCCAAATCATACTTGCTGTGTGACCAAGACACCAGCTAAAATCTAGCAGATCAGTTATCCAGTACTTTTTATTGAGCAATAACTGCATCTAACACATCTCTCCAGAAGTCCTGTTCGTGGGCTGTGAAAAAGTAATGCAGATATGAGTAATGCCACTATTAAAGAGTTGTTCAGTAAAAGCACATTTAGATCCATCTTCTTAAGTAAAACATGTTGCTCTACTATACCTCTAAAATATTCAACTTGGGAAAAGCAGCTAGAAGAGATTTTTAAAAATGTTTTAAAAATGTGTTTATAGAAGCATCTGGAGCAGGTAATCAGATGCTGTTTCTATTACAGCATGCTTAGTGGACTGATGGTTACGCTATTTGCAATAATTAGATATTTCTCAACCTCTAAACTACTAAAATTTCAAGCCAAAGCAGTAATTCTTTACTTAAGGAATGAAGTTTGATGATTTATTAAAGTTATCTATAGATCTGCATAGATTATAACACTGCTCAAGAGCACAGGATTGCCCTAGAGAAAAATTCGTACTTAAACCTCACGATATTTGCTCCACCAGAGTTGCCAAGGCTATCTCTTACAGCTTTTGACAGAGAGTAGCATTTTATGGTCTTCTACTGGAATAACCTACTTAACAGAATTCTACTTGCACTTCATGCTTATAAATTGTAATAAGATAGATGCAGTAACTCTGTATTATTCACCTTTAGGAGCGACTAAAAGGCGTGGATAATGTAATTCAATTAATAATGATTTGCGTTTGGATTTAGAGTTCATGTAGTTGAACAAACATATTCAGGAAAGGATGTGGATATGGGCTCTCCATCTTACTATTTTAGTTCATGTATATCAAAGGTGGAAATGGGAGTACTGATGTGGTTTTGAGTAGCCAAAAGTGACTCCATAAATATTTATTAACTTATGATTCCATATTTCTGGACTTATGTGTTTACTATATTCAAGGAATCAAATTCCGTAATTCAATCTGATATTCTCTCCCAGAGAAAGCTGGTCATTGCTGAGCCTCTGAGACGGGTTCAGAGTGGCCTTCAAGGGGTTCTTTGCGTCTGGTACGTCCAACAAGAGGCTCACTACTGGCTTCTTTCAAATATGCCTGCCACAACTGTTCTCAGGTTTTTAATGATCGCAACACTCTAAGTTGAACTGTATTAGTTTTCTGCTTCTGCTGTAACAAATCAGCACAAACCTGGTTGCTTAAAAAAAACACACAACTTATTGTCTTACCCTTCTAAAGGTCAGAAGTCTTAAAACCAATGTGCAAGTAGGACTACGTTTCTTCTGAAGACTCCAGGAGAATGTTTTCTTGACCTTCTCAACTTCTATAGGCCGTGTGCAGCATTTATCGGTTTATAGTTTCTTCCTGAATCTTCAAATCTCTCTCTGACTTCTTCCACTGTCATATCTCTTTCTCTGACTCAAAATACACCATAAACTTAAAAATTACCCAGTATTTTTATCACAGTTTATCTTGAAATAATTTGCAATTTTTAAAAATATCTTTTCTTGTTTTAGTGTTTATTTTTTATTTAATTTTTTATTTTTTAAAATTTACATCCAAATTAGTTAGCATATAGTGAAACAATGATTTCAGGAGTAGATTCCTTAATAGCCCTTACACATTTAGCCCATCCCCCCCCCCCCCACAACCCCTCCAGTAACCCTCAGTTTGTTCTCCATATTTATGAGCCTCTTCTTTTGTCCCCCTCCCTGTTTTTATATTATTTTTGTTTCCCTTCCCTTATATTCATCTGTTTTGCCTCTTAAAGTCCTCATATGAGTGAAGTAATATGATATTTGTCTTTCTCTGACTGACTAATTTCACTTAGCATAATACCCTCCAGTTCCATCCATGTAGTTGCAAATGGCAAGATTTCATTCTTTTTGATTGCCGAGTAATACTCCATCATACATATATACCACATCTGTTTCATCCATTCATCCATCAAGGGACATTTGGGCTCTTTCCATACTTTGGCTATTGTTGATAGTGCTGCTATAAACATGGAGGTGCATGTGTCCCTTCGAAACAGCACACCTGTATCCCGTGGACAGATGCCTAGTAGTGCAATTACTGGGTCATAGGGTAGTTTTATTTTTAGTTTTTTGAGGAACCTCCATACTGTTTTCCAGAGTGGCTGCACCAGCTTGAATTGCCACCAAAAATACAAAAGAGATCCTCTTTCTCCTCATCCTCACCGACATCTGTTGTTGCCTGAGTTGTTCATGTTAGCCATTCTGACAGGTGTAAGGTGGTATCTCATTGTGGTTTTGATTTATATTTCCCTGATGATGAGTGATGTGGAGCATTTTTTCATGTGTGGGTTGGCCATCTGGATGTCTTCTTTGGAGAAGTGTCTATTCATGTCTTTCACCCATTTCTTCACTGGATTATTTGTTTTTTGGATGTTGAGTTTGATAAGTTCTTTATAGATTTTGGATACTAACCCTTTATCTGATATGTCATTTGCAAATATCTTCTCCCATTCTGTCAGTTGCCTTTTAGTGTTGCTGATTGTTTCCTTCACTGTGCAGAAGCTTTTTATTTTGATGAGGTCCCAGTAGTTCATTTTTGCTTTTGTTTCCCTTGCCGCTGGAGATGTGTTGAGTAAGAATTTGCTCCGGGCAAGATCAAAGAGGTTTTTGCTTGCTTTCTCCTCAAGGATTTTTATGGCTTCCTGTCTTACATTTAGGTCTTTCATCCATTTTGAGTTTATTTTTGGGTATGGTGTAAGAAAGTGGCCAGGTTCATTCTTTTGCATGTCGCTGTCCAGTTTTCCCAGCACCACTTGCTGAAGAGACTGTCTTTATTCCATTGGATATTCTTTCCTGCTTTGTCAAAGATTAGTTGGCCATATGTTTGTGGGTCCATTTCTAGGTTCTCTATTCTGTTCCATTGATCTGAGTGCCTGATCCTGTGCCAGTACCATACTGTCTTGATGATTATAGCTTTGTAGTATAGCTTGAAGTCTGAGATTGTGATGCCTCCTGCTTTGGTTTCCTTTTTCAAGATTGCTTTGGCTATTAGTGGTTTAAAAATATTTTTGATGTTTATTTATTTTTGAGAGAGAAAGAAGACAGAGTGTTAGGAGGAGAGGGGCAGAGAGAGAAAGAGACACAGCATCCGAAGCAGGCTCTAATCTCTGAGCTGGCAGAACAGAGACCAACGCGCAGCTCAAACTCACAAACCCTGAGATCATGACCCGAGCCAAAGTTGGACACTTAACAGACTGAGCCACCCAGGTGTCCTGATTTGCAAGTTGTTTGAGTAGTGTTTACTGTGAGGTAGCATGTCGCTAAGAAAAAGTCAATTATAAGGAATTTATAGATTAAGTATCCATCTCCATTAGTGATAGAAACATGAATGAATTATATTTAAATGTTAGTGCATATAGTCCTTCTGGTTTAGTTAATGGAAAAGTGTAATTCCCAAACATATAAATATATGTTGCACATACTGTAGAATTGGTTGAGCATCTGCAACAGTACTAAAACTGATAAAGCCAAATCAATACACATTTTTGCAAGAATAGCAGCAGAAGAAACCACCCCTGGTCAGGTAACACTGATTTACTGCTAACAGAGTGTCATTTATGAATAGCTCAGAAATATTCTGACTACTCGTGTGTACATTCAGTGGAAGCTCAGAAACTTTGTCAAGCATTTTCTGGAAACCAGATTTCTTAGTATAATGCCATATTAAAGTATTTCAGAAAGCTCTTTGAAATGAGCTGCTTCTACAATATTGATATTTAATAACTCGGTAGGTTACTAACAAGTAGCCCTTAGTTGTATGCAAATCAGGACAGTTCTGAAGTGTGAGCTATTCACATAATGGAACCTCAGAAATTACATCCCTTTTTGAGAACAGGCTCAACCCACCTTGAGGATTCTTGTATCTTCCAACATTGTCATTTTAATACCCATTACTTTAGATACCAACCTCATGTCTTCTGGGAATTCCCTTCCTGTCTTCCTCAAACACTCCATTTGAATTCCTTCTCCTTCGTAAGAAATCAATTCAAGCATTGCTAAGCATTTACTTCTTCAGGACCCCCAGCACTCCATTCACTCCCTTCTGTTAGTATTGACAACATTGTGAGTTCTTTAGGCGGAGGAAGCCTGAGCTAGCCATCTTTGCAACCCAACACCTCTCACAGTACTGAAATAAGGTAGAGGCTTAACACATATTTACAAAAAGAAAAGTATTAAGGAAGGATTAAATAACATTAATAGCAGACATTAGACTAACTACTGGGTGCCAATTACTCTTTCAATTGTTTTACATGTATTTTACAATAAAAATACAAGAATAGTTTATCTTTACAACAATAAAAGGAGGTGAATTCCATTTTAAGGATGAGGAAACTGAGGCACAGAGAGATAAAGTAACTTGTCCAAGGCCATTTAGAGGTGAGGAAAAAAAGAAGGCCAAAAAAATAAAAAATAAAAAAAAGAGAGACGCAGGAAAAGAGGAAGGACCGGGAGATTTCAGCAATCCTTTGATCCACTGGAACCCACAATGTATTTTACAGTGGTTCTAAGAGCTTTCCATTTTTCCTCACTTTCTTCATGCCTCACCCTCCTCATTACCTGCATTGAACTCTGGACCATCATTTTAATCATTCACTCACAACTTTCTCCTGTGTCCTACTTAGCAAGGTCCAACATTGATTAAATCCAATTCTTTGCACGTTCTACATCTGCATGTATCTACAGATAGAGAGGAAAGGGAACATGGCTTGGGAAAACAAAACAAAACAAAACAAAAGAAAACTGTGTTTACTGGGCCATCACTTTAATATCTATTTTTTAATGTTTATTTATATTTTGAGAGAGAGAGAGAGAGAGAAAAAGAGGTAGAGAAGGAGACTGAATCTGAAGCAGGCTCCAGGCTCTGAACTATCAACACAAAGCCTGACTTGGGTCTCAAACTCAGGAGCCATGAGATCATGACCTGAGCTGAAGTTGGATGCCCAGCCAATTGAGCCACCCAGGCGTCCCCAAGGCATCACTTCAAATCCGTAACGACTAACCTCAATTGACACTACTATCCATCCTTATTCTAGACTCTTCCTCTTCTAGATGATTAGTCCACAGCTTCTCTCTCCTTTCAACCCCCCTCCATCTCGCCCCATTTCTCATTCTAAGACAATGATCTTGTTCCAATTTATACTGAAACAGAGAACAGCAGTCAGAGAGAACTGTCACAGAACCCTCAAATCACATCTACCCAACTTCCAGTTCTATCTGTATAATCTGTCTTTTTTGTTTTGTTTTGTTTTTATTATGGAAAAACCCCTTGTCAGTGAAGCCAATCCTTCCATGTATGCTCCATATACCCTGTCTTCTCACCCACTCAGGAATTTAGCTCTAGTAATCTCCCTCTATTTGCAGCATTATTGGTGTTTTCCCTTTTAATTGGATTATTGCCACCAGCATAAAAGCATGTTGCAATTTCTCTCATCGAAACAAATAAAAAAGAATTTAAAAAACCTGTTGGACCTCTCACCACCTTCCATTTGTTCCCCTTTATTTATTTATTTTTAAAAAATTTTTTAACGTTTATTTATTTTTGAGACAGAGAGAGACAGAGCATGAACGGGGGAGGGCCAGAGAAAGAGGGAGACACAGAATCCAAAACAGGCTCCAGGCTCTGAGCTGTCAGCACAGAGCCTGACGCGGGGCTCGAACTCACGGACCGCGAGATCATGACCTGAGCTGAAGTCGGATGCCCAACCGACTGAGCCACCCAGGCACCCCCAGTTGTTCCCCTTTCGAGCAAAGCTTCTTGAAAGATTGTTCTACAATTGTTGTCTTCAATTCCTCTCCTAGTTGCTCTTGAACATACTTCAGTTAGGTTTTTCTTCCCCCCAGCTCTGTGAAAGAAGCTATTGTCAAGGTCACCTATGACCACTAGTGCTATGTCCAGTGCTGAATTCTCAGTCCTCATCTTAGCTAAACTCCCAGAAGTATTGTGTTGGCCAGAGCTGATCATGTCCTCCTTATAGAAATACCTTACTTGCATTGCTTCCAGTTTCCTTGTGTTCCATTGGAGTTCAATCTCAAGATCCTTTGCATATACTTCCTCATCATACCCCTGACCTCCAAACCTGTGGTCTTCAAACTCTTTCTTCCTGTACCTCTTTGCCCAATTTTTAAAGGTAACATCAAAATATTTTCATCTTAAAATTAAATAGTTGAAAAAACATAGAAGTGCTAACATATTTTAAACATGATCATTTCACATAAAACTGTGACATCACACTTACAAATACATCCAGTGAAATCTTAATATGGTAGCATTCTGACACATATCTTTATTTTAAAGTACGTGAACATGTAGTGTATCTTGAAATCTGAAATTGTGATACCTCCAGCTTTGTTCTCCTTTTTCAAAGTTACTTTGGCTATTCAGGGTCTCTTGTGGTTCTGTGAATATGTTCATATTTTGATGGGGATTGCATTAAATCTGTAAATTGCTTTGGTTAGTGTGGACATTTTAACTATATTGGTTCTTCCAATCCATCAGTGTGGGATAATTTTCCATTTGTTCCTGTCATCTTTAATTCTTTCCTCAATGTTTAAGTCTTATAGTTTTCAGAGTACAGATATTTTACCATTTTGGTTAAGTTTATTTCTAGGTATTTTGCTATTTTTCGGTGCAATTTTAAATGGGATTATTTTTCTTCCTTTTTAGAAAAAAAATTTTTTAGGTTCCAACTAGCATTTTCTAAATTTTCTTATACAGTGGGAAAAAGATGATGTCTTCAACAAATTGTTTTGGGAAAACTGGATAGGTACATGCAAAAGAAGGAAGCTGGACTACTTTTTTCCACCATACACAAAAATAAATTCAAAATGGATTAAAGACCTAAATGTGAGTCTTGAAACCATAAAATTCCTAGAAGATAATAGAAGCAGTAATTTCTTTGACATCAGCTGTAGAAACATTTTTTTTAGATATGATTCCTCTGGCAAGAGAAACAAAAGCAAAATTAAACTATTGGGACTATACCAGAATAAAAACCTTGTGCATAGTGAAGGAAACCATCATCAAAATAAAAAGAAAACCTACTAAACAAAAGAAGATAATTGCAAATTATATATCCAACAAGGGGTTAATAACCAAAATGTATAAAGAACTCATACAACTCAACACTAAAAAACAAATAATCTGATTAAAAATGGGCAAAGCACCTGAATTGATATTTCTCCAAAGAAGACATACAGATGGCCAATAAGCACGTGAAAAGATGCTCAACATCACACATTATCAGGGATATGCAAATCAAAACCAAAATGAGATATCACTTCATACCTGTCGGAATGGCTAGGAAGTGGAGAAAAAGTAACCTTTGCGCACTGTTGTTGGGAATGCAATTGGTGCAACCATTGTGGAAACAGCATGGAGTTTCCTCAAAAAATTAAACACAGAACTACAATATAATGCAGTAAATTCTCTATTGGGTATTTACCCAAAGAAAATTGAAACACTGATTTGAAAGGATATATACACCCCGTGTTTAATTGCAGCATTATTTATAATAGCCAAGATATGGAAGCAACCCAAGTATTCCTCAATAGATGCATGGATAAAGAAGATGTGATATATATCTCCAGCTCAAGAATTTCTCTTAACTCCAGATGGACATATGCAATTTGATATTTGCTTGATATATAATTATATACATGTATAGTTACTAAGTCACAAAAAAGAAGAAAATCTTGCCATTTGCAACAACCTGGATGGACCTAGAGGGCATAATGCTAAGCAAAATAAATCAGTCAGAGAAAGACAAATACCCTACGATTTCACTCATATATGGAATTTAAGAAACAAAACAAATGAATAAAGAAAAAAACAAAAAAACAGACTTTTAAATACAGAGAACAAACTGGTGGTTGCCATAGGGGAGTTGGTTGGGGGAAGGGGGAAATAAGTAAAGGGGATTAAGAGTACATTTATCTTTTTTTATTTTTATTTTTATTTTTTATTTTTTAAACTTTATTCATTTTTTGAGACAGAGAGAGACAGAACGTGAATGGGGGAAGGTCAGAGAGAGAGGGAGACACAGAATCTGAAACAGGCTCCAGGCTCTGAGCTGTCAGCACAGAGCCCGACGTGGGGCTCGAACTCACGGACCGCGAGATCCTGACCTGAGCCGAAGGCGGACGCCCAACCGACTGAGCCACCCAGGTGCCCCAAGCGTACATTTATCTTGATGAGAGCTGAGAAATGTATAGAATTGTTGAATTATTATATTATATACCTGAAACTAATATAACATTGTATGTTAATTATTCTTGAAAAATAAATAAATAAATAATTTTGAAAGTACATGGGCATGATTTTCTTTAGCAGTGGGAAATTATAAACCATTCCTTTTTTCTTACACTATCACTTCCATTGCATTCCCATCATGGGATTTTATTCTAGTGTAACTTTCAGCCATTTTATTGTGAGACACACCTGAAGAAAATTTCACAAAACAAGCATATGTGGTTCCACAATTTATCACAATGCAGACTTATGAAACCATCAGCCAGGAGACAAAATACAACATTTGCAGCAACATTTGAATCTCCACTTTCCCAATCCCAACATTTCCCTACCTCTCCAATATCATCACTGACATTTCTTTGTGATTTGCACAGAGCTTTCTTTTTAATGTTCATGTATCCATCAGTGAATATTAAGTATTATTATTCTGTATTGTGTCCATTCCTTTTTTTTTTTTCATTGTTATACGTGTACTCCCTGAGGAACTTCTTTCTCAAAGATGGAAATAGAGGTTTCCTTACAAAAATGTCACTTGGTTCTTTGACCACTTTTCAAATTATGTGCTCCCAAATTAAAAGATCAGTCATCACAAATTACTTTTAATAATACTTTGGGCCACTCTGATGGCGTGAGGTGATATCTGAGTGTGGTTTTGATTTGTATTTCCCTGATAAGGAGCGACGCTGGAGAGGATGTGGAGAAACGGGAACCCTCTTGCACTTTGGTGGGAATGCAAATTGGTGCAGCCGCTCTGGAAAGCAGTGTGGAGGTTCCTCAGAAAATGAAAAATAGACCTACCCTATGACCCAGCAATAGCACTGCTAGGAATTTACCCAAGGGATACAGGAGTACTGATGCATAGGGGCACTTGTACCCCAATGTTTATAGCAGCACTCTCAACAATAGGCAAATTATGGAAAGAGCCTAAATGTCCATCAACTGATGAATGGATAAAGAAATTGTGGTTTATATACACAATGGAATACTACGTGGCAATGAGAAAGAATGAAATATGGCCTTTTGTAGCAACGTGGATGGAACTGGAGAGTGTTATGCTAAGTGAAATAAGTCATACAGAGAAAGACAGATACCATATGGTTTCACTCTTATGTGGATCCTGAGAAACTTAACAGAAACCCATGGGGGAGGGGAAGGAAAAAAAAAAAAAGAGGTTAGAGTGGGAGAGAGCCAAAGCATAAGAGACTGTTAAAAACTGAGAACAAACTGAGGGTTGATGGGGGGTGGGAGGGAGGGGAGGGTGGGGGATGGGTATTGAGGAGGGCACCTTTTGGGATGAGCACTGGGTGTTGTATGGAAACCAATTTGACAATAAATTTCACATATTGGAAAAAAAATAATACTTTGGGTGATAACTACATTAGCGTCTCCTCCAACTTTATAGCAATAGAATTGGAAGCCATCTGATATGCACCTAATTAAGCACTAATACTTTCAAATTTCTCCTTGTCTGAAGTCCAATATTATTAATCATTGGGGCAATTAAACATACAAAGATTTCACAATATGTGAAAAGGATATCACTTGTTTGTAAAGTGCATAAGAGTGAAGAATTTTGAAAGGACGTATGTGAAATAAGAATACATAATATACTCAACTGAAGGATATCAGGCCAAGAAATTCTAGTCATGATTACTTATCTGGTTGAGGACATGGACATTGATTTTCCCAAAACTATTTCAGCCCGAATATCTTATGTATATTAGAAAACCTTATGTATATTCCCAGGATACACGTTATCCAGTTAGAAATCCTCAGTTTACAATATTAGAGTTCCTAGAGTTTTGCCCTTGAACAATTTCTCTGTCATATTACACTCACTTATCCAATCTCATGACATGACTTTATATCACATGCACACACACACACATACACACTGAGGTTTCGAAAATCTATATCTTGTACTCTGACATCTTCCTTAACTCTGATGGACATATGCAACTTAATATTTTATATCTCCATTTGGATGTCTAATAGTCATCTCAAAATAGATACTGTAAATTGAACATACCAGGCATAGTGCTGCTTCTGAGTCATTGTTTTCGATTCCTGGGTATAGACCTCTTTTCCCCCCATGGACCCGAATGCTCTGTTCCTTTACTTCTTTCAAGTCTTTGTTCAAATATCACCATATTTATTTTTTATGATTCTTTATTTTTTAAGTAAGCTTTATGCTCAATGTGGGGCTTGAACTCATGACCCTGTGATAGAGTTACATGCTCTACCAACTGAGCCAGCCAGCCACCACTGATATGTTTCTGATGCCTTCTCTAAATGTTTTCCATATAGCAAACATCCTTGTACCTACCTACTGCACACTCTGTCATTCTTGGTTTTATTTTTCTCTAGAGCCCTTATCATCAGATATCCTACAAATTTTACTTATTCATTTTTTTTTATATTTCTTCCCACTAGAATGTAAACTTCATGAAAATTGACTTCTGATTTGTTCATTTTCTTCTATATTCTCAGAATATAGAAGAGTGCCTTGGATATGGTAGTCACTTAGCAAATATTTACTAAATTGAAGAATAAATAAACTATTGATTAGAAGTCAACAAAATAGCTCAAACTCTCTGCGACAGGTTTATGGGCTGCTTGAGAGGTCAAGCTAAGCATGATGATGATGAGATGGATATGAGTAGCGAAACAGAAGGGGAACTTCCATTATAAGAACCACCTGTCAAAAAGAAAGACTGATGTATAGCAGCATAGAAAGAAATGAACATCAAATCCACCTGAGTTACTAGTGACTGAGAAAAATGTAAATATTCATGGAACAGTGACAGGAGGGTTTGTACAACTGACTACTTCCAAGGGAAGAACAATGAGTCTGCAATACTGAAGGTGTCAGTTCTTACACAATGACTGTAAGAACTCTCATCAACTCATGTTTGAGTAATCAAGTCAGAAAAGGGTTTTAACTGGTAACAACGTAGAAAAGTAGATGTCTCTGTTTTTTTTCAAGTTTCGTGATCAGTTATGGTTTACCGAATATGAGCAATGATGCCAAGTATAGAAAAAAAACAGAGTGTCAAAGATGGAATATCTATCCTTCAATGGGAAAAAGAGCTGGCGTCATAAATTTATTCCGAATGAGGAAATTAGGCTGTCTGAACTTTCACAGTAAGAGCCTTCAGAGAAATTACCTTATTGCATTGCAAACTTTCACTTCATTCTTCATGTCAACTAAATTGGCATTTGAATATTTGATCAGTAAGAGAAACTGGCATATTTTAGAATCAGACATTTTCTTCTATTTGTGTAGTTTCTTGTGTAGAGTTTGAGGCACTGAAATTTTTCTTTGTGTATGTTTGGATCATTTTGACAACTTTCTTTTTTATAGTTTCACTGGTGCCTTATGGGGCTTTGACTTAATAAAGGCTGAACTCTTCTCCCATCAGGATGAAGCCATATAACCAATGTATAAATGGTGATTCACTGCCGTAAGTGGGGCTGGATTTCATAATGTTACAAAAATTTCCCCAGAAAATCACTCAGGCTTTACTGCATAATCAATTACTATCAAAGTGGCTGAGAACATCCTTCTCTGCAGGCTGCCTGGGACCTTATATCTGAATTTTGGTAGTGTTCCATGCTCTTAAACATGTAAGTAGTGTTTAGCATGTGCATCATGCTACCGTCTACATGAAAGGTCAATAAGTAGATTTGCCTCCTTAAAACTGATGATCACACTGCTTTGCATACAATGGGTTCTCAGACCACATTGGTTCATTAGTTTACATAAATGTGGGAGCTAGAAATTTGGTAGTCTTCAGAAAATAAAATTTCCCAGCTGCTTATTGAAGGTCAGAATTTCAGACTTTGTGCAGACACACGGAGTAGATAATTTTACCTGGACCAAGCCAATCCTACGTATTAGGAGTAGGGGGAGTGAATTTTTGTAGCACCAAAAAACCATTAAAGAAATTGTTGTATAACCTTTCTGAAAGTTTTCTGCTGAAAATTTACTTTTGCAAAATATGTTCTCATCTCTATTTAACGTTAGGTGTTCTGAGGATTTAACTTAGAAAAATGTACAGTTTTCTACTTCACATGAAGATTCTCTTTGGAAAATAGCATTATAAATAAAGTTAGATATGAATAATACTTCCTTAAAATTGTGTTTACTAAGCCCAAATGGCTTTGGTAAATTATGTTTAATTTTAGCTTAGGGAAAACTTACATAACATCCATTAAATTGCATTGGCTCTTTTGTTGAGGATTGCTTTTCTTGATTATGAAAACATTATTACTATTTTTTTGTTTATTTATTTTGAGAGAGAGAGAGAGCAAGCAGGGGAGGGGCAGAGAAAGAGAGAGAGAGAACCCTAAGGGGTTGTGGAAGTTCAGAGCCCGATGTGAGGCTGGATGCCACCAACCCTGAGATCACGACCTGAGCTGAAATCAAGAATCAGACGCCTAACTGACTGAGCCACCCAGGTGCCCCAATTACGAAAACATTTAATAAACAGTTATTCCACCTGTCATTAAACAAATAAATCACCGTCACTACTGACCATCCAAACAAGAGAAAAAGTGCATTTGTTTATCACCTTTTGCAGTTGGGGTCCTTGTTACTTTCCAAGGGTTCCCTAAAAATCACTGTTTTCTCTTTTCACGTGGCCTTAATTCGATTAGCGTGGCCTATTTCATCCACCTAGCCTTTTTGTAGGTATGTGTGCTGTAGCAGCATCAAAGAGAAAACAAGACAAAAGCCTTTTTCATTTGTGTAAATGTCTAGCTTTACTTTAAAATATATTTTGATTGCGCCATTAAAAACTAACATTGGGGAATGGATGCCTATGCTTGTGTGAAGCTTGCTTGAAACTCTTAATCTCTCTGCACCTCTCCCCCACTAGCTCTCCTTACAAAATTAAAAAAAACAAAAACCAAAAAAACTAAGGGACTTGGATGGCTCAGTCAGTTAAGCACCTCATTCTTGGTTTCTGCTCAGGTCACGATCTCATGGTTTGTGAGTTTGAGTCCCACTTCAGGTTCTGCCCTGGAGGCATGGAGTCTGCTTGGGACTCTCTCTCTCTCCTTCTCTTTCTGCCTGCCCCTTCTCCGTTCTCTCTGTTTCGCTCAAAGTAAATAAAAATAAAACTTCAAAAAATATTTTAAAAAACTTACATTGTACTGAGATAGTCACTGTGTTGAATTCTCCTAGAAAACCAAATATCTTTTGACATCTAGGATCAAATTCTCATCCTGAGAATATGACAAATGAAATAGTCTAAAATCTTCTCCAACAACAAAACATGGAACAATATAATGTTTAAAGAAGAAACACTGAAAGAAGCATGGATGGTCTGTCAAGAAAGTAATGGGAAGTCTGAGGAGGGAGGAGAGATATAAAATGAGAAAACAAAAACAAACCACACTCTGACCATTAATCCAGAGCAGTGAGTGTTGAAGCAGGCAGGAGTTCTAAAAGCTCAGTAAGGAAGCTATTTTGTGGGGGTGGGAGGATTGGGAGTTGGGGATGGGGGCTACTGGGGAACAATCTCCAAAGATGAAGACACTGATGTGGCTCTGGGTTAGAGGGTGGTATGACTTTGACCCTTCGATTTTCCCACATTACATCCTTCTCGCTAGTTTAGGGCGAGTAGTTTCACTACCCAAAATGAGAATTGAATTTTAAAGAACCTTGGGTTTCATTCATGGGGGAATGTACCTCTAATTCTGCACTCAAATAATTATGACATAAAAAATTCCCAAAACATGAGTTTAGGACCAAACACAAACATATATCACATGAGGAAACAAGGCACCATGAAAAAGACTCAGCAGAGGCAACAAAAGGCATGATAAGATTTAGGAAACTCTAAGATGTTGGAATTATCATATACAGAATTCAGCAGATGTGTTAAAAAATCTTCTGAGCAAACTGAACTTAAGATAAATATGAAAACATTACTCAGAGAAGAACAGAAGGGCAAAAGGAGAGCTATTAAAAAATAACTCAAAAGATTTGAAATATAGAGCTACAGATTTTAACGAAAGTCTGATCAGATTTTCCGAAGGTGAAAATAAACAGAATAGTAATAAAGATAAGAATTATTATTACTATAAATAATATATTATACATAGATTTGTTATGGCTTTGGGAGTGTTCTATCAAGTAGGGATTATTATTATTATTATTACTATTATCCTATATTATGGCTTTGGGAGTGTTCTATCAAGTGGGGATTATTATTATTATTACTATTACTATTATCCTATTTTACAGATGTGAAAACTGAGGCAGAAATTGATTAAATAATTTCTCCAAGATTCCATAGCTGGTAAGTGGCAGAGTAGAGATTCAAATCTAGGCAGCCTAGCAGCAGAATCCGTGCTTTTGATAATTAACTTTTAAATGATAATGAGTACAAATTTTCTAAAAAACTGACAAAAGGCAAAAGACATTAATCTTCAGATTTGGAAAGGACAGTAAACCCAAGAAGGATAAACGAAAAGATATCCCCACCCAAGCACATAACAGCAGAACTCCTGGGCATCAAAGAAAGGTATATGGAAATTTGAGAGAAGAGTGTGAGGAAAAATGTATTTAAAATATTGAGGAAAATAATTGTTTACGTAGAATCATATAGCCTACAAAATAATGTTTCAAAAGCAATAGCAAAAAGCAGAAATTTTTGGACAAATAAAAGTGAACTACTAAAAAGGATGGAGATATTTCAGGAAGAAGAAAAATACTTCCAAAGCAAAGCTATGATTAAAAAAAAGTTGGAAAACAAAGGAAATTATAAGCATGTTATAATAATTTATCTCTATGTGAAAGTAATTAAAAAAATCAGGATGGGAAGTTTGTATGCATGTGTGTGTGTGTGTGTGTGTGTGTGTGTGTGAATGATTAAGAGTCTGTATGTTTTAATTAAGTGAAATATAAAATTAAAAATTAATAACCATTTAAAGAAGAGAAGTGCAGTATATAACTTCCAAACTACGAAAAGAGAAAAGATGGAAAGAGGAAAAAAAAATCAATGAATGCAAAAAAAGAAAAAAAGGAAAACAGCATAAAGGAACACAGCAAACAAATAATAAAGCAGAAACTATGATGGTAGATATCTACATATATCAGTAATACAAAAATAGCAAGAGAAAGATCACTCTTGCCCGAGGTGGGGCATTTTAATTATACTTTAATTTTATTGACCTTCTTCAATACATCTTTTTTTTTAATCTTTATTTATTTTTGAGAGAGAGACACAGAATATGAGCAGGGGAGGAGCAGAGAGAGAGGGAGACACAGAATCCGAAGCAGGCTCCAGGCCCTGAACTGTCAGCACAGAGCCTGGCGCGGGGCTCAAACTCATGAACCATGAGATCATGACCTGAGCTGAAGTCTGACGCTCAACCGACTGAGCCATCCAGGCGCCCCCAATATTTTCATTTTAAAGCAGCACATTCAAATTTAGATTCTGGCCTAAATACACCTGATTATAAGGTGCTTCAAACATCTGAGAGAGCAAGGTCTCTTTGATAAGCTAGTATTTGTCAAAAGTTCTCTGTTGACTATCATGTTTATCCTGCAAATTATCTCTTGAAATAATCAAATTAAATAAATATTTTAGGGATTTTTCTTTGAGATTATGTTATACTTATGTAGGGGGACTACTGATATCTTCATTATATTAATCTTTCCTAAAAAGTAATAAGGTATTCCTTTCCATTTATTCAAGTTTTCACTCGCTTCAGCTGCTGTCTCTCTCAAAAGTATTGTTTCCTCTAATTCTTAAACATTTATTCAAGCTTTCTTCTATGTCTTTTGAGTGAAATTTATAGATTATCTTTTCTCTCTGGATACCACACATTCTCCTTCAATTAACTTCAGGTATTTTAAAATTTTTGCTCCTGTTACGGATATTTTCCATTATGTTTCCAATATTTGTTGTTAAGAAATCTGTTAAGGGTCTTCTAGGTGGCCCAGTTGTTTAAGCATGAGATTCTTGATTTCAGCTCAGGTCGTGATCTCACAGATCTTGAGTTCGAGCTCCGCATAGGACTCTGTGCTGACAGTGTGGACCCTGTTTGGAATTCTCTTTCTCCCTCTGTCTGCCCCTCCCCTGCTCAAATGTGTGCTCTTTATTTCTCTCTCTCTCTTAAAAAATAAATAAATAAACATTTAAAAAACTAGAGTATAGTGGACACAAAATGTTACATCAGTTTCAGGTATATAGCATATTGATTTGACTGGGCTTATATGTTTTATTTATTCTACATGTGATGGAAAAACAAAAGATGTTCTCTATTTTGCAGGTTATACAATCAACTTATATAGTATGAGCAATCTTATTAATATATTATTCAGATGATTTTTATCCCTTTCCTCACACTTCTGTATGAGTTGAGATCTACTACTAAATAACTGTCGATTTCTCCCCAAATTTCTCTTTTTAAGTATATTTACTTATTTTGAGAGAGAAAAAGGGTGTGCGGGAGCAAGCAGGTGAGGTTCACCCACAAATCGTGAGATGCTGAACTGAACCAAAGATCCCGCGAGCAGGTGAGGTTCACCCACAAATCGTGAGATGCTGAACTGAACCAAAGAAAAGTCGGACACAACTGACTGAGCCACCGAGGTACCCCTCTCCTGAAATTTCTAACAATTTTGCTTTATATAAGTATCAAGTAAATCCCAGTGTTCCAGAAACCAAACTTTTAGTTTTTCTACAACTCAGTTAAGCACCTACTTCTGTCACAGTGGTGAGAATTACATTTTAATCAGTCTGGAGTATTTCGTCGCCTCCTTCTGTCATGTTGCAGCTAAGTGCAGGTTACACATATTACGGGACAACACCGTTTCCCTCTCTTTGGTGGAGGGAGTGGGGTCGGCTTCCTAGCATCTCTCACCTATCCAGGCAGACCTCTGTTGACAGGACACTTGCTCCTTGGGCCATGGTGGCTGCTACTGAGAAGTTTGGCATGTCTGCGTGTGTGATCTTTTCACATCTGGACCTCTCTCCATTGCTCTGCCCATATTTGGAGGCAGGGATTCACTCCGTTCCTCTGGCCACTATGCACCAGGCAATCCTTAATGAGATGGTTTAAAGCCTGTCCATGCAGACATCCACACAATTTCTAGGGGGTTTGTCTCCTCTCCAGGTTCTAGTCAGGGTGCTCAGAAAGTCTCCCCTCCCCTGGGTTCTCCACCCTGCATGGAGCTCTTCTCTGACTGTGGCCTGGAAGAATCTTCCCTCAGAACCTTCCAATGGCAGTATCGCCACACTGTGAACATCACAGCACCTCTGCCCAGCCCAGGCCAAAGGAATCTTTTCTACTTTAAGGAGAAAGGGGAAATATTCTGTCTCCTAGGAGTCCTCTCTACTTTCCTAAAGACATCAGCTTTTGGACAACAAGCAAAAAAGAAGCCTGCTTTCCACTGATTTAACTTGTTACATCCCATTGTTTTGTTGTTAAAATGTACCTCTAAAAAAATTCTAGAGGCCCGGGGTTATCGGCTCCAGAGTGAGGATCTTGCCTTTGTGTGTTTGTATGGGTGCGTGGGTGCACACACATGCATGTTTTCTTTCCATAAAGTTGTTGACATTTACGTATGAGAGCCCAAATTTGGGCATCTGATTTTCACTTTTCTGTGTCTCTGTTATAGGAAAGCATGAAATGAGGCCTGTATTTGTTTTTGTAGTTTTTGCCTTCTCGGTTTGAGCAAGCCTGGTGGAGAGCCTATGGTATATTGTATTGGGAAAGCTAGGAAAAAACAAACAAAACCAAAACCCCTCTCCTCCCTAGATCTCCTCTGTGGCATGTTCATGAGTATCCCCTTTGGAATCATGGTCTTCAGTGACAGAAGGGTTTTGAGCATCTTCTGTGGTAGTTGCTGTGGGGCCCAGCCCAGACTCCTGCTAGGACTGGGGTGCTGGTACCCCGGCTGGTGGAAACATTGGTTGCTGCAGGCTCACAGCAGATTGACTCCCTTGGGAACTGCCCTAGGCCGCATTCCCCATAGTCTCATCCCTCCCCAAAGACAGCCCCTACCCACTGTGTGGACTGTGATTTCTGAAGGATTATTCACTCCAAAGCTTTGCATGGCATACGCTGACACCTCTGAAGTAGCTGCTTTGGGCTTCCATTTCTCCTTCTGCCCAGTCCTACAGCCCTCCTTTCTCCATAGCGCACGTCCAAGTACAGGGAAATCTCCACATCAGAATCTATTTCCTCGAGTGCCTGACCTAAGACACCATGCCTCCAACACACGGCTACGCCTTCAAAATCCACACTCTCAGATTTTTTAGCTACAATTCTAATGATTTTCAAGACCTCCTGAAACATCCCTACGTGTGTGCGTTGGCTTAGCAGTGCCTTATTCCGCCCCCATCACTCCATGAAGCTGGCGCCGTTATTATCCCCATTTTAAGGATGAGATAATGCAGACTTACAGAGGACAAACAGCTCGTCCATTTTCACACACTACATCCAGGCTCATCTTCGGCTGAAGGATGCGTCAGGAGACAAGTGGAGCCCACAGGTTTCTTTCCCCGAATATCTCAAAAAGGCCACAGATGCTGCATCTGATTATAGTTGATCCACTGCAAACAAAAGAACTTCAAGTAGAGGTCCTCATTACTCATGCCAAGAACTCCTGACTGTAAACTGTGTCTCTGAACTAGGGATGGTTATGATGTTGTGCCAGAATTTTTTAATACTTCCTGCCGTTCCGTTTTCTTGGAGAGAGTAGTCTGAGTTTGTCTTTCAATCTGTCTCCATCTGTGATATACTAGTCAGAATTCCTTCATGTTTGTATCTGATGCTGATCCTTTGTTTCACTGCTGATTAAAATGTCCTACGCCTTTACTGTCTCTGGTCCTTTTGTTGCGCTGCTTGAGGGGGCAACTTAGGGTTTGAAGCTGACATTTAAGCTGTCACAGTTCATAAGTTACTTGTCTTTTGTCATGTAATGGCATTTTTGAGGTCATGTAATACATTTTGCAAGCATTTCCTCACTCTTTAGTTATTACTTAAAAATAAAGTCCCTATATTAATTAATCTTCTCCAATTGATGGACCAAGTCTTGTGACTTCCCTTTTTACTATTTTAATAAAAATACAATGCACATACTTACAGATATATTTAAGTTGCAGTTTTAATTTTTACTTATATTAGGATCCTAGAAATGAGATTACTGAATCAAATGTTACGAATCTTTTGACACCTTTGATAAATAACATTAAATTCCTTTTCAGTTTTTTTCTGATATAAATTTATTCCTAGTATCAATATATGTCAATAGTATCAATATTCTAGGAAAAATAAATTAAATGTTATTTTTTTAAATTTCCATTTAGTGTTTTTCTTATTGGCTTTTTAGGTTTTTTTTTAAATACATAAAAATATTTACCTTTTATGTGTCACTCTTGTGTTCAGTGTCTTTCCCACTGCGCATGAGCCCTGGGTGTGGATTTGGATAAGAATGTCTGTATGTATTTTGTTTCACTGATTCAGATTCAGTTCCTGTGCAACATTATACTTTTTGGAATATTGTAACTTAACTGGACATTTTACTATCTGGGAGGTACGTTGACGCTCATTTTCATCATCAAATTATTGGCAATAGCTCTCTGGTCTTTAAACTTCCAGATAAACTTCAAATTGTTATCACTATTTGGAAAATTATAAAATAACCAAATTGGGATTTAAATGTTAATACACCTATAAGTATGCATACCCTACCATTAATACAATGAAAAAGAAATAGGCACAATCCTTGTGTCCATTGGTGGGGGGTATTAATTAATGCATGGCTTCATCAATATATTGATTCAATAATTAATTCAATGGGGGAATGTTAATTAATACATAAGGGAAAATGTTAAAGCAGTACACTAAAAGTAATGAATATGAGGTTTTCATAGGTCAGGGAAGAGAGGCCTCTATTAGGGCAGGTGTCTTGTATTGGTAGAGCATAAGGAATTAGACGAGGAAGGTTAGGAACTAACTATAGATTTCCTTGAAAGAAAGTTTTGGCTTGATTTGAAGTTATGGAAAGCCAGGAAAGACTTTGAACAAGTGTTAAAATTAACATTTAATGATGATCAGAATTGACCTTGATTATGTGCTGGTCCTATGCCAGGGACTCCTCCTACTGTAACTGTCCTTTTAACCCCCACAAAACCTCCATGCGGCCACTATTACTCATCCCATTCAAGGTTGTGAAGCGAAAAAGTGGCAAGGTGGCTGTGGACTCCATACCCCTCCCTGCTGATCTACACCTGCAACAACGCACACTCATTCTCTTCTCCATCACTCCCCACCAAAACCAAACAATAACAACAAAATCCAAGCAGACAAATCTCTTACAAGAAGATTTTTTTTCTAAAATTATTTTCAAGATCATCTCCCTCCAAAAGAAAAAGTTTCCATGGAATAGAGCAGAGAGAGAGCAGAGAGAGAGAGAGCCTAGGTGTTTAAGCTCATTTGAGAAACCATCGAAGTCATAGAAGGATCAAATCCACACTGTCTGATTGTGCAAGATGCAAGCTGGAGGGCTTTCTGACACTGTGCTCAGTGCTCAACTTAAACCATTTCATGCTTGTCTTTATGTGGTTACTCTTGTTTCTTAGAAAACAAGGGAATACTTACAAATAAAGCTCTAAGAACAAGCTTTATACAATCCTGTAAGTGGTCCTTCTGAAAAGTTTTGCTTTGTCATGACCATTTCTTAGAGAGGCTCTATTTTTTTACATTCTATATATATTTATATTATTATTATTTAAACATGCTGGCTCTTGTGTTAGCAAAATCTCTCAAAAGGCAAATAATGCTTCGAAAATGTGTTGACTCCAAGAAATTTCCAGGAAAAAAAAAGTTACTGTCAAAATCATTGTAAAATTCCTAATGATTTAGAAGGGGAAGTGTGTTTTAACTTTATAGCAACTGGCTTCTAATGTTGTGCATAATTGGTAACACTGATTTTTATTTCATCCCAAATGAAATAAAATAGCTGAACTCTCAATGATTAATAAATAGCTAGCTGTTGTAAAATAGCACACATGAGGTCTACTCTAGAGAGCCCTATTATACTGAATATCAGCCCAATAACAAAGATATGGAAATGGTATGTTCTAGAGGGATTTACAAATTACAATAGGCATTTCTCATTATGGAAGGGGATGATGTGAGAAAGTTTGTAAAACTCATTTGGAGACTATAACAGACAAAAATCCTTGACATTGAGGTGTCCCCAGCATTTATAAAAGACTCTCAGCATTACTTTCTCAATTCCATAGGTCACACTTTTAGAATTGCCATCCACTTCCCTTTCAGTTCTGACCCCGACACATCAGTCATCACCCATTGTTTCCTCACTGCTCTGTAGATGGGCTATCCAGATATTTTTCCATTACCAATCTCACCCATGATTAAAACACCCAATTGCCATCTCAACTCTGTAGATAGCCTTTCCTCCTCCTCTTTCTTTTTTTTAAATATCCCCAAAATGTCTGCTGACGTTAACTCCTGTATTTGCCTATTCAGCTGTCTGTCCACCCATCCATTTGGCAAATATATAGAGGCAACTACAGCTCAGAGAGAACAAGAACAGCCTTGGAATTCAGACTGCTTTGCTCTCTATCCTGGTTCTGTCACTTATTATCTCTATAAGCTTGAATATTTATTTAGCCTCTTTATTCTTCAGTTTCCTCATGGAGAGAATGTAAAAATAAACCACCTTCATGGCGTTGCTTTGAGAATTAAAGAGAATAGCCTATAACAATGATGTTAAATGCTTCAAGGGAGAGGTAGGTGGGGCCAAGAGAGCTTAAAACAGGGATCTGACCTAGTCGAGTAAGATCGGGGAGGATGCGATGGGGTATCCTGCTTAAGAGGAAAGCCAAAGAATGAGTTAACCCAGTCAAGAAGGAAAGAACATTGTAAACACAGGTCACGTGCTGCGAGGAATGAGGATGAGCACAAATGGAGATGGAATGTCAGCAAATCTAGTGCAAAGAGAGGAAGGTGAGGCTAGAGAGATAGATGGAAGACAGCTGATAAAGGACTTCATAGGACAATTTATGGGAGTTGTGAACTGCTGGCCGTTATCAGCTTTAATGTGATGAGACATTGGCTTGCAGAAGGGCCTGACTGGCTGACAGTAGACACATTGGGCTATTTTTTTTTTTTTTTGGTATTTTTATAAATTTCATTTTAGAGATAGAGAATGCATGCTTAAAAGTGCATGAGCAGGGGAAAGGGGCAGAGGGGAAGAGAGAGAGAATCTTAAGCAGTTTCTGCGCTCAGCACTGAGTCTGACTCAGGGCTTGATCCCAGGATCCTGGAATCATGACTTGAGCCACAATCAAGACTTTGGACACTCAACTGACTGAACCACCGAGGTGTCCAGACAGATTAGACTATTTTAATAAAATAATTCAAGAGAAAGACAATGAGAGCTTGTGTTAGGATTGTGGGGATGGACACAGAGAGAGGTGGATGGATTTAAGAAATATCTAGCAAATAAAATGGTCTGAACTTGGAAAGAGTTGCAAGGGGGAGAGAAGATGAAGAGGAAGCAGTCGTGGATAACACAGTTTCCTGACTTGCGTACTCAAAGGACAGCAGTTCTTGAGTCTGAATTGGGACATTTTGCACCCAAAAGGACAAAATCTCAAGGTATTTTTTTCATTAATTCACTATTTTTGAAGGCTACGTGACCAAATTTAAACTTTTTAAGTCTAGAATTCAATGAGTTTTACCAATGTCAAATGTTTCCACTCTTTCTTTCTCTATGGTTTCCCCAGGCTAATCACATCATTCTTGGGGCATTTAACTTGCCCCATCTTCTTTCTCTCTCCTGTTTTAATTTCCTTTCTTTTTGAAATTTGTTAACAATTAATCGCCTTCATGTAGCTTTTTATGAGTAGTACATCTGATTCTAATAAAAGTCTACTTTCACTTCCATCTCTATGCCTAGCACTATGGTGCTTATTTGCATGATTACTTGTATTTACTACTACATGACTTTAGAAACTCATTCTTTCCTTATTTTATATGCATATTTTCCTCCTATCTATACTGTACATTGTCTCAGATCAGAGATCAAGTCTCCAATTTATTTTCTATTTGTCCTTTTTTTCTTAGAACAATTTGCAGAATTACTGGAACAACAAAAAGAAATACTTTGTTGTCTGACCAAATTTTCCCAGCTGGGTGGGAGGAGATAGAAAATGGCTGACTAATGCATACTTTGTTCATTGTTTCAAAGCCACAGAAATCTTTCATCAGTGTTTTATTTCCAATTTTTCCCCTCATGTCCCTCTCAATGGATGGAATTCACTCAAAAATGCCAAAGCATAACAAGTCAATGTGGTACAGTGGAATGAGCATGCATGTTGGGTTCAAACAGCAGGCTTTATTTAGCCTCAACTGTGTGACTTTGGACATCTCATTTAACCTCTCTGAGTCTGAAACTCCTCATTTTAAAAATGAAAATATCAATATCTAATCTACATATTCATTCATGTCTTATTTGCCCCTTCAGTATCCCAGCTTCATAATATTTCCAGATATAACCTGGTCACCTTCATAAATACATTCATATCCTGAATATGTATTTCCAATGGAACTTGATGCTGTCTCTTTATGTTAGTATTTGCAGAAAGCAAAATTCTAAACAGGGTTTAACTTGAAGATTTTGAGAAATAACACTAAAACACAGTAACTATTTCAAAACCTTCTATAAAGGTCAAATAGATACTTTCGATGCCAAAATATTCTAGAACTGGAAAGTGACAAATATATTAGAACACCCACGGAGAAACCTGTTTTCACTTTAGAGTAAATATTTTTTTCTCACAAAAATATTGTTGCATTGAATGGTAGAAAACTGCCAAAATTTAGAGGAAGTTAAGCAATATCAGAATGCAATTAAAAATAAATTAGTCATAGCTGTGATCAAGGGGCTTTCCGAACTGCACTTGAGAAGATCAGAAAAATTAACACGAAACTGCCATTAAAGAGCAAAACTTACTTGTACAATTTTAAATAAGAGCTTAAAAATTGAAGATACAAAATGATATTGGCTCTTTTTAAATATGTTCCTTCAGCCTATACCAAATTAACTAATCTATAAATCAGAATATTTCATCTTCGGCTTACAGAGTCATCAACACCGGAAAGTCTAGAATATCTTAAAGTCAACATATTGTCAAGGTTTTAATGTTTTGGTGACAAGATAATAAAATGATCCAAACAAGATTTATTTAACCCAGCAAATAGCAATTTTGCCCCATATTAACATTATATTGATATTGTTTTCCAAGTGTACTTTATAGCCCTAAGGAAAACCTTAAAGAATGAGAATTGGATTTTAACTTGGAAAAACAGCTGAAACTTACCAGTTGGAAAATTTCATTGAAATATAGGAGATTTTCTTTACTTTAGGTTTTTACTTAAATTCTAGTTAGTTAACATACAGTATAATATTGGTTTCAGGAGAATTTAGTGATTCATCACTTACATACAACACCCAGTACTCATCCCAACAAACACCCTCCTTAATGTCCATCAGCCATTTAGCCCATCCCCCTCCACCAATCCTGAGTTTGCTCTCTGTAGTTAAGAGTCTCTTATGGTTTGCCTTCCTCTGTTTTTTCCCCTTCACCATGTTCATCTGGTTTTGTTTCTTAAATTCCACATATGAGCTAGAGTGTATTATGCTAAGTGAAATAAGTCAGTGAGAGAAATACAAGAGATTTTAAGCGAGCTCCTCTTGTGAACTTTTCTCCAACATCAAGTGAAGCAGTTTTCTGCTTTACTTGGAGATGGAAGTTGGTAGAATGTTGGCAGGCCCCTAATCCCATAGTTATGGAGAATGCCAGTTGAACTGCCTTTCTAGGCTGCCAGACTCCTCCCAAGCCACATCATCTGGAGTAGTGACCTGAGAAGGTAAATCAGTGGGTTTCTAGAGCTGCTTGCACCCCTCCAGGCAATGCCAGTGAATTTGACCGTGGGATTCAGTTCATTCTCTCTTTCTGCTACCGTGTGGTGCTGCCTACATTTCTTTCCATCCTTTAGAAACCCTTCATGGGAAGTCACTATTTCTTGCTCCTGGAGACACTGTGGGGTTGCTGCAGGACCTCAGGGCTGATAACCAATTGTCTCAATTCAAATCTTGACTCCACCATCTTCTCCTTTAATTGGAACCTTGGGGAAATCACTTCCTCAAATTAAGCCTCAGTTTTCTCATCTGTTAAAATGTATGTGACTGTGAAATGACCTAAACTCCAGGGCTGTTGAGGAAAGAAGATAGTTTAATGCAATATGGTATGGGTTGAATCCATGTAAATGATTGATACCTACTGAGATGTATTCTGTGAGCAACCCCTGTTCTCTTGACCTTGTTATACAACTCTTCCCCCAAATGTACCCATATTGGATATCATTTCACCTGGGACTCTCAAATGAACAAAATAATTGAATCTAACAAACTGTTATGATTTCTTTAACATCCTCACTTGAAAACTCCTTCTCGGCTCAAATGTAACCTACTCTGTGAGGCCTCCTCAAGCCAATTGAGGAACATTTCTGCCCTTATCTGGTCATCCCTTCAGCGACCATTGCCTACATTGTTTCTCATCAATCCCTAATAAATACTTCTCTTTCTTCCACAAAACTAGTAACTCAAAGGCAAGGTGTTTGTCTTCAGCTCTATCTTCAGGGACAAAATATAACAGTTAATCATATATGTTAAGTAAACTCACGACTATGATAACAAATTAATAGCTGAAAACCTTGGCATGATTTCACACTTTTATGAAATCACATCCAAGTGTTAACTCAATCAGGTAAGAATTATTATACGGATGGTAGAGCCAGCTGGCTTGGTGTAGGGCAATCCCTACCTTAAAAAAATCTTTCATAAGACTTGGTGATAATGGCTAGATTTCAGGCATTTCGGATGCTTTGAGAGAACCAAAAGTTAGCACTCTCACCTTTAAGAAATGGGACAAAGAAGTAAGGTAGCTGGAGCCTACAGTATTTATTACAGAAGCACCTGATATTGGAGACTGTGTTTAATATTTGTGATTTTATTCCTAATCCTCAACTACAGAAGTGGCTTGACTACACACCTTATCACAAAGGTCTTGTCCCATTTTAAGACTGAAAACACAGTATTAGCTTCTCAAAAAGTAAATATTTGACGACTGGATCAAGAATGAATGGATTTCATTAGGACCCTAAGTATGGAGAGATGTGTCCAAACTACAAAGGGTATTATTATTTGAAGGAGAGAAGACAGAAGAGGGGGTGGCTGGACAACGAATTAAAACAGGAGACTGCCTTCTCTTCCTCCTCTAACATCTTTAATGGGAATTACCAAGTGTTCTTTTTATGCTGGTAGACAACCCAGGGGAGAGGGAGAAGTTAAACGTACTCGAAGAAGGGGGATAACCAAAAAGATAGAATCTTAGGGAAGACAAAAAAAAAGTTAGTAAGTTAATAAGTTAAAAGTTAATAAGAACATTTGGGAGCTTAAACTTGAAAAGATGAGGGAACACTTCCTTCATTAAATAGAGGAGAAAGGAAAGGCTGTGGTGGGGAAAGCCAAGTAGAGTTTAGATGATCATGGGAAGAGCTTCCTTTTTGATTGCTTCTGTTTCCACCATAAAGTATGGGAGTTGGGTTGGGGGTGGGATTGCTGGGGAAAGGACGTAGGAAATTTTAAGGGAAAAACAAGATATAAAATATTGTGAGTTATGGGAAAGAATAAGAGTACTAGAAGAATGTAATAGGCTATAGGGAAGATTTGAAGACTCCATTAAGAACTGGTGACTTTCTTAGCATAAGATCCACATACCTAGAAAATTAAAAGTTGGCTGTTTCTAATTTCAATGGGAGTTATATCTATTTAAGCATTAATTGGATGCTTCAATTTTTTATTTTATTTTTTATTAAAAAAACTTTTAAATGTTTATTTATTTTTGAGAGAGGGAGAGAGAGAGAGAGAGAGAGAGAGAGAGAGGCAGAGAGAGAGAGGAAGATACAGAAATGAAAGCGGGGCTCAAACCCACAAATTGTGAGATCATGACCTGATCAAATTCAGATGCTTAACTGACTGAGCCACCCAGGTGCCCCGCCTTTTTAAAATTTTTAAATGTTTATTTATTTTTGAGAGAGAGAGATAGAGAGAGAGAGAACGCATGTGAGCGGGGGAGGGCGCAAGCTTCAATTGTTACAGAAACTTACAACTATGCTTTGAGCAGACCAAGTCAAAGGGAAAAGAGAAAGAAACTCAGGAGTATACTAATATCACTTTTAACTTATACTGCTTTTAAGGCACACCTAAAGAAAGATCTCTGGGTTTTCGTAAGATGTCTGAGAACTTTTAAGTAAAATATTAAAATTTTTGATGCCTGAAAAAAGTAAATAAAATATAATTTAAAAATTGGGAACATGAATTTGAATTGTAGCTTACTTCTCTGGCCTATAAGAAGTTTTCCTCATCTACAACCCTTTCCCAAGGCTACAGGTACAGGTTAGGCAGAGGAATACTTTGCCCCAGAATTCAAGAATTCACTAGCAACTGCTGCAGGTATTCTGGAGTGTTCTAGAAGAGCTGCACATACAGGATAACCACAAAGGGGACAGGTAAGGAAATGTTAATTGACTCCTCTCTCTCTCCCTCTCTTTTGGCCCTATCCTAATTCAGGATCATGTAACTTTTATCCATATTATTATGTTGGTCTCCATTTTTCAAAGTAAAATGTCTCTAATCTAGCTGGATTAAAATCATTGAATGGTTTTCCACTGCATTCACAACAAAGATCCTGAATTATGGTCCTGAACATCTGGCTCTTGCCTCCCTCTCCACACCCAACTCCTACTACCTGCTCCTCACTCTACCACAGTGTCTTTTCTCAGGGCCTTGAAGAAGCCATGTTCTCTCAAGGCCTCAGGGCCTTTGCTTTGTTATATTACCCAGAGTTTTCCAGAGAAACTGAACCAACAGGAAGTGTGTGTATGTACAAACAAGGAGAGAGAGAGCACTTTGTTTGAAAGAATTGGCTCACATAATTGTGGGATCTGGAAAGTCTGTAATCTGCAAGGCAACCAGCAGGCTGGAGACCCACAGAAGAGTTGACATTGAATCTTCCAGTGTGAAAGCCTTTTGGAGGAAGAATTCCTTCTCAAGAGACCTTAGCCTTTTCTCTCACACCTTCAGCCGCCTGGATGAGGCCCATCCACATTATGTAAGTTAATCTACTTTACTCAAAGTTCACTGATTTAAATGTTAATCTGATCTAAAAATGCCTTGACAGTAACATCTAGACTAGGGTTTGGCCAAAAACTGGGTACCATGAGCTACCCAACTTGACACACGCAAGTAACCTTCACACCCATGACACCACTTCTGCCCACAATGCTCTTTCACGCTTCTACCTCTTGACTAAATTGTCACTTGTCTGGCCTTCTTGACCACTTCCTCCCTAACTGGGTTATATCCTTCTGTTATAGGCTCGTAGAAAGCCCTGTATTTCTCCATCACAGGCATGATTTAAAATTTTTCTTCATGTTTATTTATTTATTTATTTAGTTAGTTAGTGACTGAGTGAGAGAAGAAGGAGCAGAGAGAGAGGGAGAGAGTCCAAGCAGGTTCCATGCTCAGCATGGAGCCCAACACAAGGCTCAATCCCATGACTGCGAGATCATGACCTGAGCTGAAATCCAGAGTATGAAGCTTAACCAAACAAGCTACTCAAGAGCCCCTACCACAGGCATGATTTAATTCATAATGTATTTGATTCCTGTTTGGCTCTGTCTTGTCATGAATATAGAAGCCACACCTAATTGTTCACCACTGTGTTTGCTGGTCCCAGGCACCATGTTGCACAAAGTGTATGCTCAGTCAAAACCAATAAGCACAAGAAATCTCCATATGTCTACCAAGTGGAATTTATAATGTATTTATAATCATCACTCACTTGTTTCAAATGTTTCATCCATAATAACTATAAATAATAGACCAGTAACATTTACCAGGTGCTTTCAGTTTGTAGATACTCAATGTTAACTTATCCTATCAGATACCTCTTTTGCACCATTTTAAATCCTCTCAACCTTATTGTCTCTGAGGCTCTTGACCACCATTCCACTCTAGGCTTGGTCCTTGTAAAACCAATTTCTCTGGGGCAAACCTACTGCACTTACCTCATGCCTGGTTATTCCATTTCTCCCCTCCAGCCCCAGGGTTCTTCTCTCTGTGGCTGCTGAGATATGATTGTTTCAAGACCCATGAGACTCCCATACTTGCCCAACCTAAAAATGTGGGAGAGATGAAGTGCTGAGGGTGAGGAACGAAACTTGGACCAATAGAAAGGGACAAAAGACAAAGTCTTCCCCCCCTTCTCCAACCCACCAGTCCCAAAATATAATAGTGCACAAGGCCCCTTGGGAGATGGTCCCATGAGACTCAGTAGTCACACAACATGATACCTGGGACTGACCAGAAGTCAGATACACCCCCCCCCCCCAGCCATTTCTGCTCTTTCCTTTCTTGCCTCACTGCCCTTGTCCTTCATTCTGGATTTCCTGGCATTAGACTCCTCTGCATAGTCTTAATGCATCAGCTTTTGTACTAGGTTCTGTTTTTTAGAACACCTGGGCTTAGACATTCATTTCATTCTCACAACTGGAGGATGAGATCCAGTTTGTGTTTTAAATGCTCATCTTGGTGCAGTGTGCTAACAGATTGGAGGGGGAGAAGGGAGGAAGTGGGGAACTAAGGAATTTATGGCAATGGTCCCAGTGAAAGATGATGGTGCTAAGGAAAAGAATGCCAGCTGTAAAAATGGAAAAAAGTGAACAAGTTTGAGATATCGCTTCCTCTTCCTTCATAGTCCTTTTCATGTGAACTGCCATTATGTATTTGCATACTTGCCTATTCTACTATGAATGCTCTATCTGTAGGAATTGCTAGCATGCTTCAGAAACATAGTATATTTCTGTTGTATGAATGAGACAGCATGATAATTCCAGACACTCAGGAAAACAGCAATAGGTTGTTCAGAAGGTTACAGTGAACTAACTCCAGGGAGGAAAACAAATATATATATATTCCATATGTATATATATATATGGAAAAATGGAATATATATATATATATATATTCCATATATATATGGAAAAATGGAATATATATATGTATATATGTATATATATACATATTATACACATATAGATATAGATATACATATATATATATATATATATATGATGTGTTGATAGGAAAAGGGGCAGATATTCATTGTTATGACAGGACAACAAAAAAAATAAAGACTGTCTCAGGCAAAATCTGGATGTGTGTTCATACTAAGCATATGTCTACTGCATGTAACTTACTATGAATTTTGAAAGTATAGTAGTCCAATAATTCTGTTAACTAAAGTATATTTCTAACAGAAGCTGTATTTGCCAAGAGTTTATTACCTATTAGTCTCCATCGCTGAAACGTGAAATTTTTGTTAAATTATTATCCATTAAAAGAAGAAAACACGGACATAATCAGGAGAGGAATACTTTTTAAGCCCTCCTGGCTGAACTTAGCAATTTTGAAAGCAGTAGAGACTAGCTTCTAATAGCCCTGGAGTCAGGCAGAATATGACTTTTAAATCTCTTACTCCATTTACTTTTTACTTAACCATTTAGGGCTTCATGTCTGTATCATGAAAACTAGCATAATGATATTCTAATTGTTACAACACTTTGACCGTGACAGGAAGTTTACTCCTGGGTGAAGCCAAAGTAACAACAACGGGACTTATTGATTCATTTATTCCTTCATTCAGCAAATAGTTGCTGGGGCCCACTATGCAATAGGCATGTTCTTGATACCGGGATACAGTGGTGAAGAAGCAGGCCAATCTACCGCTCATGTGACACTCAGACACTTGTGGAAGAGGCGGAGAAGTTACACAGAGGAACCAGCCATCATAGATAGTGGCAGATGTGGTTGATTTCTGTGAGCAAACAGGCAGATGAAGGGTAGAGAGAGTGATAGAAAGTACACGTTTAGAAGAGTGACCGATAGGACTTCTCCGAGGAGTTGGATATTTGAGCAGAGGCCTGAAGAGAGTGAAGGGGGTAGTGATGAGAATAGCTGAGGGTCTGGGGGGGGGGGGTAGTGGGGGTGGGGGCAGTTCAAGCAGAGGGAACAGCAAATGCAATGGCCTCTGTGAGAGTCAGTTTGGCCTCTTCAAAGCAAATCAGGAGCTTCAGAGGAGTGAGCAAGGCAGGAAGAATGATGAGATGACTGTGAAAACACGAGTTGTTGAGTAGGAAGGGCCCCAGGAAAGACTTGGTTCAGAGTTTAAGCTCAAGTGTGATGTCACTCAAACTTGTTTTCTCTCCGTCTCTTGGCTTTATTTCCTCCTGTCTGTTTCCATTGTCAGGCAAGCTTCCTCCTCCTGGTGTCCAGATCCATCTGGGGCTCTAGGTGTCCTGGATTCATTGGAAAGAGGGTCACCCTCTGCCTAGTAGCTCCTGCAAAACCTTTAGCTAATCTGTAATTTGGCCAACTTCTATCTACAGCCATCTCTACAAAAATCCTAGGACCAGCAATTGATTCTATGTCCTCGACTTTGGCCACTCAACCTGTACATCTATCTGGGTCGAAGAAGTGGAGTAAGAATAGAGCAGGGATGCAAAAGCAGGGTAAGGCACTGTGCTCAAACAAAAATCCAGAGCTATTAAAGGATATAGGGTGAATGGATGCTGGATGAAAACAATTCCACTACACAGGGGAACCATAATAACTTCTATCATCATCATCAGTACTACTATTATCAATAATGGGAGAAAGGCATGGTAATTAAGTTATGTACCACATCGTTCAGTGTTTATTTTCACTTTAGGTTAGCAACACAGCAAACTTTATGTGGTTCTTTTTCTTTATTTATTTTTGAGAGAGAGACAGAGCGTAAGCAGGGGAGAAACAGAGATAGAGGGAGACACAGGATCCGATGCAGGCTCCAGGGCCTCAGCTGTCAGCACAGAGCCCGACGCAGGGCTCGAACTCATGAACTATGAGATCATGACCCGAGCCGAAGTTGGACGCTCAACCAACTGAGCCACCCAGGTGCCCCATATGTGGTACTTTTTCAAATATGGGTTAATTTCTTCACAAGGAATCTTCTACAAAAAAATAACTTTTAATCTTTCAAAAATTCCAGAGTAAAGAGTCTCATCGTTTATTGCTAATTAGAACCAGATGGAACCGCCCAATGATTGCATATAGTAGTATTCTGGCGGCCTTATTTGGAAAATTTCAGTACATCCACTGATTACTGAGGGGATAGCCAGGCTGACCTTACCTCTATAAAAGCATATCACACAATACAGTGGCCTGTGATAGAAAATTGTGAGCATGGACTCAATATATCTTTTTTCTCTTGAGAAAAAAAGAAAGACAAACATATTATGAAATGGTTAATCCAATTAACCAGATAAAAATAGTTTTTAATCTGTCAAGTAAATATTAACATTTAATGAAAGGTGAAAATTTGCCCCACAGGCCTTAGGTTTGTCAGACCTTTGATACTTTTAGTGTCTCATTTACTTGAGAGTTTAGATAAACTATGTGGAAAATATCAACCACATAATTCTGTTAGGCAAAGCCCAAATTATTGAAATAGTATTGCTTGTCAATTTAGACCTCCTTAAATTGTACTTTTAGATAAAGTTAGCATATTTTCAGCTTTATAATACTCATGTATATGTAAAAACCTTACAACATTAAAAAGTAAAACAAGTTTATTCATTTCAAAATAATTTTTTTAATTCCACATAAGCACATACTGTAAACAGTGGAAAGATTTAAACCATATTTGTAGTTTGGAAAATTGGCCTTTACACAATGGTTTGGCTCAAAAACCACATTTTCAGATTTTGGTTTCAATATGGTTATTTGTGCTCATGCATTTACTTCTCACTCTTCAAATATTGAAGTTACACAAGGAGTCTAAAAATAAGAATATATCTATCAATGCATTGGAAACTGAGATTTCCATGAAAGACTGAGAATCTTTGAGAAATTGTTGGAAAATACCAAGCAGATAGAGGCAAAGGAGAGGTCCATGTTTTCAGTAGGTGGGTAGTATTTCTCACTGAAAAATGTGAAAAATAAAAATCTAATCTTGGAATGATAATGACTGGAGGGAAGATTTAGCTGCTTAGATAATCTGGAGATGAGTACTATTTGTCCAAGTTCTTTCCACTCAAGTAACTTGCCACAGCAGATTTTTTTTCAGACCTCTCTTGATGTACTACAAATGCAGAAACAACTGTCTGTTGAAGTAGTAAGGAATTTACCTAAAGGCTTAGCTGCATAATATATTTCCCTTTTCCATTCGAAAATGCAATTCAAAACTAATTATTGGCCACCTTACAGGCTAGAGTGGGCCAGAAATCAGTCACCTGCTTTAGTGGCTGGACAGGACCTGCTAGAAAAGGAGAAACGCATCCTTCCCTATGCCTGTGGCCATCTGGATCCCCAATCTAGCACAGTCAAACCACAGAAAATACCAACATTCTTTTCCTCTTTCACAGGGGATGAAAACTTAAACACAATCTCTGAAAATAAACACAAGTCATATTTCTAGGCAAACATAGATCTTCTGTTTAAGAATATGCATAAAAAAAAGATCACCAGGTATGTGAAAAGACTCAGTAGTCCAAAAGAAAACAGTGCTGAAAAATCCATACAAATACAATCCTGTGATATGGACTTACTTCATGAAACAGGAAAAAAAGCCCCAAAAGGCCTTCCATCTTATATTCACAACAAAATCTGAGAACGTTGTATGTACCAACATGGAACAATCTGAGATTAAGAACCCTTGTTTCTGAGGAAAATCATCATTTCTAAATTTGTTTTTTAAATTTATTTATTTTTGACAGAGACAGAGTGCGAGCATGACCTGGGGAGGGACAGAAAGAGAGGGAGACACAGAATCTGAAGCAGGCTCCAGGTTCCAAGCTGTCAGCAGAAAGCCCCACGCGGGTCCCCAACCCACGGACCATGAGATCATGATCTGGGCCAAAGTCGGATGCTCAACCGACTGAGCCACCCAGGCGCCCCATTTCTAAAATTTTTAAAACAAATCTCAGACAGATGAGGAGATGTCTTGTAAGTGACCATCTCAATTAGTGGCTTAGAAAATAAAGAGAGTCTCCCAGAAGTAAACAAAAATGAAAAAGGAGGAAAGATAAGTCTCTGAGAGTGGAGCTCTAAGAAACCCAATATATTTATCAGATAAATACCAGATGATAAATGGAAAAGAAACAAAAATCAAAGAAATAATAGAAAAAACTTTTTTTTAGAGGAAGGAAGACTATAACTGTAATTTTAAAGAGAATTTTTTTAATGTTTATTTTTGAGAGAATGAGAGACAGAGCACAAGGGGCAGAGAGCGACAGAGACACAGAACCCGAAGCAGGCTCTAGGCTCTGAGCTGTCAGTACAGAGCCCAACACGGGACTGGAACTTAGAGCCCTGAGATCATGACCTGAGCCAAAGTCAGAAGATTAACTGACTGAGCCACCTAGGTGCCCCTATAATTATAGCATTTAAAGGAACTACCTGATGCAAAGTAAATTAATGAAGAATAAAAGAAAAACATATGTACATATATGTTTTATTTATTTATTTATTTATTTGTGATTTAAGAGATAAATAACAGTTTCAGCAAGCATCCATTGTGGACAAGGGGAAGTTAAGATGTTACCTTCAAAGGGAATAATCTAGGTAATTACTTCTCTGAGAAAAGCAAGGAGACAATGGAGCAGTATCAACAGAGATTTTAGAAAAAAATGTTTACAACCCCAACATTTCGTATATTCATTAAAGATAATGCTCAGTTTTGTGACCAGAATTTGTACCTTCAAATTTCCATTTTAGTCTTCAATTTTAGTCAGGCACATTTCTTAACTTTCCTTGAAATTGTGTGTGTCTATGTGGCTATTATCTTTCTATTGGTCCAAAGAAATGTGACTGGAAGTGTGTAAACTTCCATTTTCTCCTTTCTCTCTCTTTTCCTCCATTCTTCTGCTTAGAAAATGGACCTGGGGTGCCTGAGTGGCTCAGTCATTAAGCTATGGACTCTTGATTTTGGCTCAGGTCATAATCTCATTCGTGGAATCGAGTCCCACCTTGAGCTCTGTGCTGACAGCATGGAGCCTGCTTGGGATTCTCTCCCTCTTCCCCTCCCCTGCTCACATTCTGTGTGTGTATGTGTGTGTGTGTCTCAAAATAAATATATATTTAAAAAAAATGGGTCTGATGGCTGACACTTGGGCAGCCATATTTTTAATTTCTTTTTTTTAATGTTAATTTATTTTGGGAAGAGAGAGAGAAAGAGATAGAGCACAAGTGGGGGAGAAGCAGAGAGAGAGAGGGAGATGCAGATCCAAACAAGTTCCAGGCTCTGAGCTGTCAGCACAGAGCCCCACCAGGGCTTGAACTCATGAACTGAACTCAGGAACCGTGAGATCTGACCTAAGGCGCCCCTGGGCAGCTATCTTGGGTCACATGTATGATGGATGCTCCCAGGATGGCAGAGCATAAAATCTGAATCACCAACAAAATTCATGGAGCTTTCAGGTCAGGTTGGGATTCCTATGCCCAGACTTCTTTTATATGAGATGGAAATAAATTTTAATGTGTTTAAAGCCATTGTTTACTTGTTTTTCTCTTAGATGTAGTCAAACCTGATCTTAACTGATATGATATACACATTAGAAAACAAATTTCATGTGATTGTAAATATTCATAGAATAAGAACCGAATAACTTTCCTGAAAAAAATTATTTAGAAAAATATTCTAGCTTTCTGAGAAATGAATGTAAATAATGAGCTCAAATATGGGCAAAACTGGTTGTAGGAGAAGTGGCCAGAGGCACAGCAAAACTTGGGAGTTGATTACCAAACAATTGTTAAAATGGATACAATACAGATGCTAAGTGTGTAATATAACAATTACACCAATACTAATAATCTGGTTCTAAAAGTCAAGATTATTCTACAACATGTGGAAATTATGGAATGTGGAGGAGGGAGATACAGCACACACACTGCTCATTTGATGAGCCAGGATCAGTGATTTCATTCTAAACCAAATCATTCCATTGGAAGAGAAATAGAGATTCACATTTTTCAGTATATAGGCATCCACAACCAGAATGAAAACAAGTAAAGTTTTTATACTTTTTCAGATAATATAAAGCAATAGAAACATTGGAGTTACGAAAAGAATTTGCACAGAAGAGATGGAACAGCCGGGCAGCAGAAATAGCCAGAAATTTAGCATAAGGTGATAGAAGTAAGGCTTCATTAGTCAGAACAATCTGGAGTGCAAGTGAGACAAATTTGACTCTAAGTTCACAAACACAGTTGAGATTTGTTTAAGCCAAAGTGTAGAATTTACTGCTTCATGGTTTTGAAAACCTCAGCGGTCCAAAAATTCCTGGTGCTCATTTTCAAATGAGGAGTCTCTTACCCTTCATCTCTTCTGGCTTCTTTGTGGAATTTATAAACTCCTTTTACAAAAGTTAAAGAGTCTGGCTAGGTTAAAAAAAAATTGTTAGAAATATGACAAGTGCACTACAACAATGAAATTATTTATTTATTTATTTATTTAGAGAGAAAGAGATCATGCATGTGCACAACTGTGAGCATGCACGCAACCTGGGAAGGGCAGAGAGAGAGGGAGGGAGAAAGAATCCAAAGATGTTCCATGCCCAGTGTGGAGCCTGACATGGGCCCAATCTCACAACCCTGAGATCATGACCTGAGTTGAAACCAAGAGCCAGACACTTAATCCACTGAACCACCCAGGATCCCCAGTAAGTGAATATTTTTAAAGGGAGTGGACAAATACTGCGTAAATTCAAATTAAAAAAAAAAAAAAAAAAGAACTACTATTACATATCAAAGAAAATTGAATTTAGATAAAATATAAAATGACTAAATACTAGCTGTAAATGTTCAAATGACAACATAGTTTGTGATTATAAAACAAGTTAGCACCAACAACAAATTTAGACAAAACTTCAATTATAGTAAGAAGCTTGGTCTTTGACAGAAAAGGAGGCAAAATATAAACTGAAAAACTGAATTTCATAATTCATAAACTTGACTTGGTATACTGCAGCTATCATAGAAAACACACATTACTAAAATATATATATGTATATATATATATGTATATATTAAACATTTGCACAGAGAAATTGAATTTTAGCTCCTAGAATATCTTTACAATAAATCTACAAAATTATAAATTGCATGCTCCATATTCGTTGTCCTGAAATACAAAAGCTTGGAGACTAATAAAGCATAAACACACTCTTACAAATAAAACCAACTGGAAACAAAGTAAGATTTTCCTAAATCAACTTTTTTAAATCAAAGAGAAAATGAAAATTTCATATATATTTATATATATATGCAAATATACATGTATATATTACATGTGTAAAGATATTAAATTATACCAAAATGACAATACTACTGCTACATATTGAGACTTCACAGAAGTTGTCAAAGATGTACTCGTAAGAAAAGAAAAGACGCTAAGTGCTTTTACAACAAACAGCAAAAAGTGTGGATGATGTATATAACATCAGAAGCTAGGAAAAATAATAAAATAAAAAGGATTGATAATGTTAAAAAATTGATAAATGATATAGTAAATAAATGAGGCTAATGCCTCAGAAAGAGCTTACCTTCATTTATTTATTTTATGGATGAATTTTTTTCAAGATTTCCAACAACAAATATTTGCTATACTTTTAAAGATGTTTTTTTAAAAAAGGAAACATATTACCAGTCCATTACTGAAAAGTATAATAATAATGAAAATAATATTTGACCAAGAAAGTTGAAAAAAAAGCCATGACAATCCACTTTACATATATGGATTCAAAAATCTTGAAAAAACTACATAAATAATAAATAATCTATAATGATAAAAATACATTAATAATAAATAATTAACAAATATATAATGAAAAAATAATATGTAATGATAAAATATGTTATTGTAATAATACACTGGATAAAGTAATTGTTAGCATTAGATGCTGACTTGACTAGACTATATGGTGCGCAGATATTTGGCTAAATGTTGTTTCTAGGTGTGTCTGTAAGGGTGTTTCTGGATGAGGTAAGCATTTGGAATTGGTACACTGAGAAAAGCCCCTTTCCCCCCCCCCCCACCATTTGGGTGGGCCTCATCCAATCAGTTAAAGGCTTAAATAGACTAAAAGGCTGAGTAAGAAAAAGTTCTTCCTGTTAATGATCTTCAAGCTGAGACATTGGTCTTCTCCTCCCTTTGGATGCAGATTTGGACTAGAGAGAGTGAGAGAGCTTGAGGGACAGAGAGAAAGAGGGAGATAGAGGATCCGAAGTGGGCTCTGTGCTAACAGTAGAGAAACCCATGGGGCTCGAACCCATGATGTGTGAGATCATGACTTGGGCCAAAGCCAGATGTTTAACTGACTGAGCCACCCAGGTGCCCCATATACTATTATTTTCAAGTAATACATTGTCTACTAGGAAAACACTAGAAAGTCCATTTAGGAAGTAGTATAAAATGTTAGGTAGTTCAGAAAAATGATTGACTTAAAAATAAATGCAAAGTTTAGTGGCTTTCTTATAATACAGATTATATAAACCAAGGGTTAATGGACAAATAAAAAGTCTATAAGTAGACTTCAAAAGATTTCCCATGCAAAATTTTGTGTAGGCATTTTACTGGGACAAGTTTTGAGAGATTTCATCAGGTCTTCAAAGAGTCTGTAAGTTAAAACAATTAAAGACACATCAACATACCAACAGTAATCCGCAGGAGACAAAATTGGGGGAAAATAGCAACAAATACCTAAAATTGACTTATTTTTACAGTCTATTTGAATACAAACAAAACCATCTGAAATCTTATATAAGGCAAGAAAAGACAAGTATAAATATATACCTGGATACATTATATCACCATATGGGAGACTGAATATTTTAATGATGTAAATTCTCCTCCAAATGGGCAGTAGTCCACATATATATGTAACATATATACATGTATATAAAATACCATAAAGTTTAAAGACCAATGATGAATGATGCAATGTATATTGGAGTGAAATATATATCATATGCACAGTATACTCACTGATATAAATAATACAGTATTGGCTTAAAATTAGTTAATGTTAATCATATTCGATAATTTTATAATTAATAAATACATAATATAACATTATATATGCATTATATATGCCATACTTAACTCATGAAAAGATCCTATAACTCTTGAACTCTTGAACACTGGGCACTGTGTTCAATAAAAAATATCCAAATCAAAAAATAAGTGTGAATATAAAAGGATAATTCAAAAGAGAGGAAAGACTCAACAAACATATGGACATAATAAGTAATAAAAAGAATGTACGTAAAGAAATATGTGGGATACCATTTTTAGTGAAAGTCCCACCACTAACCCTTTACTCCCTACTGTCTATTCCTTATTTCATTCTTCTTCATAGCAAAACTAACTTCTAAAAAACTGTGTGTGTTACCTAACATACTATAACATGTATTTTCTATTTGTTAGTTTTTATGTTTCTTTCTACTAGAATGTAAGCTCACTGAAGGCAGAGATTGCCTATATGATGATTGCTGACTCTCAGAACCTAGAAAAGAGACTACACTCCAGTAGGCTCTCAGTAAATATTTTTAAAATCAATATCAGATTGTCAAAACTTAAATGAATGATAATGTCTGGTATTGATAAGGTTTTGGAGAAATGAACATTCTTGTATACTATTCTGTGGATAAACTGATAAATTTCTGCTGAACATATTTACTACGTACATATCATCATGTATTACATTATATAATATGTATAATAATGTATATACATACATTATATATTTCTATTTTATATATATGCAATATGTATGCTATAAACATATAACTGAATATAGCAATTATCATCTAGGAGTTTATGAGGAAGTAATCATAGGACAAGAACAATATATTTGTTTAAATATATTTATCGTAGGATTATTTCCAAGTGCAAAATTTGGGAAGCAATATATATTTACTAATAGGAGATTGTTTAAATCAGTAGTATCTAAATTTATGCTTTGAATTACTATTCAGCTACCAAATAAATAGTATAGTATTTCCAATTGTGTGTGTGCATGTTTGTGTGTGTGTGTGTGTGTGTGTGTATGGTGGGTACAAAGGTAGGAAATATTTTTGAAAAATTATTGAACATGTTAACAATAGCTATGTCAAGATGACGCTGGAATTTTTAATATTTCATGAGTTATAAAATTATATTTTTAAAACAAAAAGTTCTAATTTTTTTCAAGTGATTTTATATAACTTTAAAAATCTTAAACATTTTGGTACGTGGGTATGGGTGTGGGTTTGTGATCTGTTCACACTTTTAGATATTTATCTTTTGTAGGAATAAGAGAAATAGAGGGGCAATTCTCCATTTTGCCTTTTAAAAAGAACTTCACTTATTTCTTTCATACTTATACTACTTATATTATTTGGATTTACTCACTATGAAAAGTAGAATTATTGCTTGTGCCTATAACCATATATATAGTATATATCAGATTCTAGGTAATGCTTGAGGGCTATGTCTCAAAGAGTCATGTTTTCTGTACTTACAATTAAATAAATCTTTTTAGACAGTAACTTATTATCTTTATTAAAAATTCCCATACAAGCGGTGTATATGTATATACACACATATACACACACACATAATTGAATATTACTAAGCCATATAAAAGAATGAGATCTTGTCATCTGCAAGATGAACTTAGAAAGTATTATGCTAAGTGAAATAAAGTGGACAAAGACAAACACCACCTTATATTTTACTCGTGGGATTTAAGAAACAAAACAAATGAACAAATGAAGAAAAAAAGAGATAAGCAATATAACAGGGTCTTACATACAGAGACAAACTGGTGGTTGCCTTAGGGACAGTGGGTAGGGGGATGGGTGAAGTAGATTAAAGGGGATTAAGAGTATATTTATCGTGATGAACACTGGGCAATGCATTCAATTGTTGGATCATTCTATGGTACATCCAAAACTAATATAATACTGTATGTTAGCTCTACTTCAATTAAGGAAACCCTCTATGGGGGGGGCAGGGTGGCTCAGTTGGTTAAGTGTCCAACTCTTGATTTCCGCTCAGGTCACGATCTCATGGTTGGTGGGATTGAGCCCCATGTAGGGATGTGCACTGCTCATGCTCTCTCTCTCTCTTTCAAAATAAATAAATAAACTTAAAAAAATAAAAATAAATAAAAAATGTCTGTAGAAAAATAAAAATAAGCAAAATATCTGTCAGCAGGGCTCACCTTGCATTAAAGGGAAATTATTTTTTAAATTGAAACGTAAATAAATAAGGGGTGTCTGGGTGGCTCAGTTGGTTAAGCGTCTGACTTCAGCTCAGGTCACGATATCAGGGTTTGGTTCATGAGTTTGAGCCCCATGTCAGGCTCTCTGCTGTCAGCGTGGAGCCTGCTTCGGATCCCCTGTCCCCCTCTCTCTTTGCCCCTTCCCTGCTAGCGCCCTCTCTCAAGAATAAATAAACATTTAAAAACAAATAAATAAACAGTTGCCACACAAATTAAATCTAGGGCTGTATGACAAACTGCAGCATTTTTTGCTGTACTGTGTAGTCCCCAAGGCCCCTTCTCTCTCTGAGATTCTGTAAATCTCTGCAGCGTGCTCCCACAATGCTGCATAAAGACTTGCATCAGAGAGACCTCGTTCATGCCTGTTTTGCCTTCAGGCCCAGAAACCCAGCAACAGCATGAGTAAGGAGAGAGAGAGAGACACTTCAGCTTTAAGATTGTACTCATGAAATATTTACTATTACTTTCCTCCCATAGCATGGTCCTTAACTAAACTAAGTTTTCTTCACTTATATTTTTTTCGAATATTTCATTGTTTTGAAACTGCATAAAGACCAATGTGTATAATTAAGTTATCTTAATACTTTATTGCTTTGGTTTATTGCTTGTTTGTTTTTGTTTTGGGTTTTATTTTGGTCAGCATCCAGGGCAAAAACAAATGACACTCATGATAAGTGATTTGCAGAGATTTTAGTAAAGAGACTAATTACAAAGGTGTAAGCAGGGTGTAGAGAAACCAGCAATAGAATGTGGGTCTCCAGCCTAGCACCCTTGGGAGCCACTTCTACCCCTAAGCCCTGAAGTATCAAGATAAGGAAGTGGGGGGTCTCTGTGTAGAGGGCCACCTGGCAGCCGTTGTCTTTAGTAGGAGGGCAGAACCAACATAGGGCACTTGGGTACGTGGAGGGGAAGAGAGTAGGGAGGCCAGGGAATAAATATCTCAGTCTCTCTGTCCTCTCACTGTCTGATCTCCTCTTGGTACCTCCCACTGAGCAAACTCAACTAGAAACAGAGAACTTGGAGCCCTCGACATTCTGCACAGCCATAAGCAGCATGGACAGGGCACCAGAGCAGGTGGGAAAAGCTGGTGGATGCATTTGCAGATGGAAAAAGAAGATGTCCGATACATTATGCATTCCATTATTCTGAACCAAAAGAAAACTAATAAGCAGATATTCAAAAAGAGAAATGTATAAAATAAAAGCAAGAGTCCTCTGGACACCCAGTTCTATCCCCAGGGATATAGTTTTATATGCACCCGTCCAAACAAACAAACACACACACACAAACCATATTTTAATTTATGCATGTGATGAGATATCCCCTTTTAACACCAAATCATTATGATTTTTAGTTACATTTTAAAAGAACTTAATAAGTACATTGCGATTTATGAAAAACAGTAAGGACTTTTGGTGGACCAAAACTTATGTAAACAAATAAACAAACAAAATCTCTATGCTCTTTGATACCCTCTCTAACATCATAGATGGACCCCTTGCCTACCTAGGCTTTAGGTCTGTTCCATCTTTCTGCAATGGTGTCATTACAATGTCACCCCATCCATAAAGCCATTCCATACTGTCTCATCTAGGGATACTTGTAGGATTTGGTCCTTATCTATGTCATGTTACCCACTACTTTCTACCTTGTTTTCAGATTTTATGTGTAAATATTGGGGCGCCTGGGTAGCTCAGTCGGTTAAGCGTCTGACTCCTGATTTTGACTCAGGTCATGATCTCACGTTTCCTAAGATAGAGCCCCGTTTTGGCTCTGCGCTGATGGTGTGGAGCCTGCTTGGGATTCTGTCGCTCCCTCTCTCTTAGCTCCTCCCCCACACGCATGCTCTCTCTCTCTCTCTCAAAATAAATAAATAAACATTAAGAAAAATATTATAGTTGTAAGTATCATCTACTGTACTAGTATTAGATTTAAACTTTTTTGGGGGGGGGTAATTGAAACCTGATTTAAAATTGTATCTCCCGAAGTCTGAGTGGAAATCTTGTCAGAGTGTGGAGGGAAGGGCAGCACACAGGAGTCATGAGCTCTAAGTTCACATCCTGGCTTGGTCTCCTCGGTGTTGTGGCCTTGGGCCAGAGCCTGCCATCTTCAAAGCAGAGATGCAGTAAGATTCAATAATTAGGTAGAACAATTTAAGTGGAAAAGAAAAAAAAAAAGAATTACTAACAAAGACAAAAGGAGACTTAGATTTACAGAGAGAACAAACACAGCTACCACTTGGACAACACATGGTGAATGAATAAATTAACGCATTTTAGCTTTACTTATCTACAAGTTGTAGAAGAATGTCATTTCAGTCTACACTACACCAGAAAGATGAGCAGGCTTTTAATTTATAAGCAGGTCACAATAAAAGTGCATTTCTGCAACCTGATTGATTTTCTCTATTTTTATAATTTTGCTTCAAACATCTGTGTACTCAATTATCTGAACCCGGACCCAATTCTCACCTGTACCATGATTTTGTCTTAGTTTTTGTTTTTCATTTAATTTTTAAAGTTTATTTATTTATTTTGAGAGAGAGAGACAGAGACAGAAAGCACAAATGGGGTAGGGGCAAAGAGAGAAGGAGAGAGAATCCCAAGCAGGCTCCGTGCCGTCAGCACAGAGCCCAACATGGGGCTTGAACTCACAAACCATGAGATCATGACCTGAGCTGAAACCAAGAGTCAGACACTTAACTGACTGAGCCACCCGGGTGCCTTTGTCATAGTTTTTTATATCAAATTTTCTACTCTAAATTCTGAAAGTATTGCTTTTCTATCCGTGATGATATGAGAAAGCTTACATAAGGGAAGCCATACCTTACTGCACTGTCTCCACTTTGTCCTATACATATTCTTTTCACAACTATTTTTATATAACAAATTATCAATAATTGTCTTACATACAAAAGCACTTGTGCACGTGTAGGTCAACAGCACTCCTGATGTCATGACACATAGGGGATTAGATCTGGCAATGTCTTGGCATAACTGTTCCGCCACACTGACAATGCTATGTAGGCCTTGGAATTGCTAAATGAAGATTTCACAGAGAAACTTCAGAGTAAGCTAAAAACCAAATAAATAGAGCAATTTAAAATGCTAAATGGCCTTATTTCTTCATCCTGCTCCTTATGCTCCTCCCCCTCCTCTTCTTTTTCCTCTTTTATTATGAGCCAGGGAAACTTCTCAAATTTTGTCTCCTATTACACTTTGATATGTCAGTGAAGATCACATGGTAAAAATCATAGGGTCTTCTTCTGGGTGTCTGACGCTAAACTTACTATTAACAGCAAGAAGAAGAGGATGAGAATGAACAATGACTTCTCGTTTAAGGTCATAAGAAAGTTGTAAGATCATTCTTGGACTAAGACCATTATACCAAAACATCCATAGTAAAAGGCAAAGCATTTAATAGGTGGAAATCATTGAATGGACACTAACAACAACCCAATTAATTATTTGTAATCTGTCTTTTCAAGAAGTGCAATGATTGAATTAAGAATGAAAATTGTAAAGAAGTCAAAACGTACAAACTTCCTGTTATAAAATAATAAGTCATAGGGATGTAATTAATGTACAGCACAGTGACTATAGTTAATACTGTATTGCATATTTAAAAGTAGCCAGAAGAGTGGATCTTGAAATCAGTTATCATCATGAGAAAAAAAATTATAACCATGTATGGTGATGGATGCTAACCAGACTTACCGTGGTGATCTTGCCACCATATATACAATTACCGAATCATTACATTGTACATTTAAAACTAATATAATCTTGAATGTCAATTACAGTTCAATAACAAAAGAAGAAAAAGGGAGACTTGTAACATTTGTTGAAAACCTATAAAACTTTTATTTAATTTTATGCTGTCTTCATAGAGTGGATGTTGAAAATTCTTAATTAAAAATACCAAACAAACACACCTAAAGACACTTCAGCCCAAGCATCAGCTGATCTATGAAAGGCTTTTCATGCTGTGGCCACCACCAGTCTCTCATCTTGAATCGCTCTAATACCTTCACTTTGCCCTCAAACACCAGAGAAGATTTTAAAGTTCTACTGAAATGCTGTACTATTTCATGCCTCTGTGGCTTTCCTAAAGGCAACATAATGGCAACATCATAGGGTCTTTCTTGAGAACTCCATCACCCCATCAGTACATTAGGACATTATCCCGAGGATCCTGGGAAGCAGCTGAGAAGGTTAAACTAAGATGTAAAACACCATTATTACAATTCAATTTAGAATGATCATTCTGTGCATGGTTTATAAAATGTAAAGGAAGATTGTCACCAAGACACCAGGTAGGACACAGTTGTCCTAACCAATGTGAGAATCGTGGGAGCCTGAACTAAGGGAGTTTTTTAAGACCAAAGAAAAATGAATAAATTCACAATACATAGGACCCAGTGCTAAATCATGTATGGGGCTAGGTAAAAGGAATCATACAGTAGTGTCTAAATTTCTGGCTTCAACAACCTGAACAGAGGTTTCCTTCCTGTGCTAAGGAATATAGAAGTAGAATGTTGGATGTTTTGCAGTTATACTATGTTACTTTTGATAAGTATTTGTAGGGACTACAGATGTCCTTCACTCAGTCTTGGTCTCAGGTTAAAAAGGAAGCAAATGCTGTCACAGACATAGGGATTTATAGTAATGCCCCCTTATCCTTGGGGATATGTTTTAAGACCCTCAATAGATGCCTGAAATCATATAGTATCAAATCCTATGTATAGTATGTTTCTTTTTCTCTGCATACATATATTTATATGATAAAGTTGAATATATAAATTAGGAACAGTAAGAGATTAACAACAGCAACTAATCATAAATGGAACAATTACCACAATATACTGTGATACAAGCTTTGTGAATCTGGTCTCTTTTTCTCTGAAAGTATCTAACAGTAATTTCCTCGTCCTTTTCCTTGTGATGATGTGACATGATAAAGTGCCCACATGATGAGATGAAGTGAAGTGAATGATGTAGGCTTTGTGAGGTAGCTTAGGTTACTACCGACCTTCTGATATATGTGGGAAGGAGAACCATCTGCTTCTGGATCGCAGTTGACTGACGGTAACTGAAACCGCAGAAAGCAAAACCGCGGAGGAGAGGGCACTGCTGTATTAGCAATGACTCAAAAAACAGACATCCAACCTGTTCCGTAATTGTAAACAAGTCTGGCTGTCTGTCCTTTTGGGGAACCCTACAACAGCTTGCATAAAATGTTCACTGGAGGCAAAAGTGCTAATGTTCTAGCAGCAGGATTTAGCTAACCATCTATTTGGAGGGAGTTGTCCCAGAATCTTCTGGTTAGTTCTTGGATTTAAGCCAAGAGGACTATTCCTAGAGGCACAGACCTCTCTTTAGCTTCTTAAAAATATTTTCCAGCTCATTTAAATGACTTGAATACCACTAATTTCATAAATAAAATCTCTTTTTTAACATCCATTATGCTAGTTAACAAAACCTCTGATCTTGTTGGGAAACAAAGAGAGTTGAATCACTTGAAGCAACCATATCTTTTAATTAAATGCCAAGACTCACCCTGGGAGTATTTTCTAGATTAGGGCCAACTGACTACCTCTGGGGTGTGGATGAAAACTAACACGCACATCACACTGACAATGCTGAAGTGGTTTAAGCAGATGGCAGACAACGTAACGGAGGAAAAATGATGTGTTCAGTTTGGGACATGCTTACCGCAGGTGGCAAGTGAAGATAGTTGAGTAAATGTTTAATTATACGGATCTGATATGTGGAAAAAATTTATAGATGCATATTCAATTTGGAAATCCCTAGAGTGTGATGTTTTTCTATTTTTGCTCATAAAAAAAAAATGTAGAGCACAAAGATAGCACTTATTTATCCATTTTTTTCTTTTACTCAACATTTGTTTTAAGTGTCCATTATGTGCCAGATGCTGTGTTTGGTCCAAGAATAGGAAGTCAACGTCACAGACCCTTCTTTCAAAAAGCTCACGTCTAGGGAGAGTATGAGTAAGTACGTATAAGTAATACGATTTAGGTGGGTTAATAGAAAGTAGTCTCTTCCCGTCGCAATAAACAACTGTAATTGAGAACACACTCATTTCTTAGAATTTAACCTTTTGCCATAAAATGGCAAATAAAACTGGTAAAATTGTAAAGACGATTATGCAAACTGCACCTTAATACATCTTAGAGTTTGGGAAAACTGCCTCCAGAATGGGTTAGGCAGGAGATAACAAATGTTTGTTAGGATATGGAGCAAAAGTGTGTTATGGGTGCTCTGTCGGTGGCAGCTGAAATTGGTACTGCTACAGTGGAACACAGTGTGGAGGCTCCTCAAAAAATTAAAAATAGAACCACCGTGTAATTCAGCGATCCCACTTCTGGTTATCTATCCTAAGGAAAGGAAATCGCTCTCAGGAAGGGATATCTGCATTCCCACGTTCGCTGCAGCACTATTTACAATAGCCAAGGCATGGAAACAATCTAAGCGTCCGCTGGCAGATGAACAGATATAGAAAATGTAAGATTATATAGAATGGAAATCCTGCCGTTTGCAACAACATGGATGGATCTTGAGGGCATTCTACATGGAGACTGTAGTTAACAATGCTGTGTTGTATCCATGGAAGTTGCTGTGAGAACGGTTTTAAAGTTGTCACCATAATAACGATAAAATGGCAATTATGTGAGGGGAAGGGTATATTAGCTAACCTTATACGTGTAAAAATACATGTATTAACGAACCAACATACAAGTGTATCAAATCATCACAGCGTACACCTTAAACTTACACAATATTATATGTCAATTATATCTCAAAAAAGCTGAAGAAAAAGAGAATGACTGAAAGCTATGTATAAAAGGGGGAATTTGAAGAACCAGAGCAACAACCTATAGCATAGATCATGGGACATAGCTCGCAATAATTCCCCCGTATTTGCCACAAAAGGGCTTCATTTCCTAAAGAAGCAAACGGTTGTAGATGAGCCTCCAGGTGCTACAAGAGAGCAGTAGCTGGGTGAGTAATGACATTTTTTCCATATTAAACAATTTTAACAGAGAATTAATTGACCTATGGTTTAAATTAATGGGATTACATAATGTTTATTGAGTTCCCCAGAGGGGGAAAATTGAGGTGCAAAATTTGCCCTTGAAATTGTAAAATAAGGAAAATAAATGAATATACATACACATATGTACACATACACACACATACATTTTCATTCCACATGTGTGTATATTTATTATATTTTTTTATGAGAATGGAAAACCCACCTGTTTTAAGTTCTGAAAAACATCTTGAATGCCTAACAAATATTACCAAATTTCCAAACTGTTTCACCAATCACTGTTTCTTAATTTTATAACTTAGGTGGATATCAAGGGAAATTTAATCCTTGTGTTTCTGATTCTTTTGCATTCGTTCCTCACCCCCCCCCACCAAGTGTTTCATAGGAACCATTTGAAGTCTGAAGGGACTTAGAGGTCTTTTGTTTTAAGCACATTTAAGATGGTTTATTCAGTTAAGTAGCATTTTGTCAGGATCAAATGGATATGAAACTCAGAAGCCTTAAATTATTTTGAAACTTTGAAGACTGATAAACATCATCAATATTTATTTAGCACTTTTAGGTCTACTCTAGTCAAAAATGTAAATATACCAAAGGGATCTTAGAGCACTTAACTATTTTTTTTTAATTGCACTTTCTTTTTCTTTATGAGAAAGCAACAAAAATTAGTATAAACAACCATTTGAACAAACACTGAATTGGACCTTACATGGTATGAGCTGAAGGTCCTGGTCATCGTCTAAATATGATAAGTGAGACTGCTTATCCTGACATTCAAGATTATCTGATCCTTAACCAGCTACTGCTCCCTGAATGGTCCACAGGGAAAATATATGTAGGAGAACTGTTCCTAGCAAAGGACCAGTCTGTTTGATCATTAAGAACTTTGATTCCCAAGTCCGACACAAAATTCTACGATCCAAGCTGAATCCTGTAAATGATGCTTTTAGCCTAAGGAGAAAGTTCTGCATTACATGGGCTCTGGGTCAAACTTAGGTTTGTATTTTTGATTCTACCATTTACTAACTAGAGGATCTTAAGTGAGATATGTAATAGCTTAAAGTCATTAGATTCTTTAGATGAAACATTAGGATAATCACAGTTCCTACTTATTATGGTATCTGTAATTTATCTTAAAATATTTTAGTATAGGTGCAGTTAATAGTACATTCAGGAATGATACACACCAGAAAGCCATACTGAGAAGAAGCTAATTGAATTCTGTTGTTGATAGCTCAATCAACATAATATACTTTAATTAGCATGGTGAATGTCAGAAATAAGTTGTTATATCTGTAAGATCGGTGACTTGGTAATTAGCATTGACGAATGCTAGAAATGTGCTTTATGAAGAAAAATTAAAGTTTCAAGATACATGGATTGGCTTAAATATTAAAAGAAAACACTACCAATGCACTCCATCTTTGGGTAAATAAGACAAAAGAATCTAAGGAGTTCAGTAGGTTTTACCTTCGCTGTTAGTGTCCATATGATTTCTAACTTTTTCTTGGGGGGGTGGTAAATTGATTCCAACTTAGTGTTAATGAAACTCTGCCTTTATATCATCATCTGCCTTAAACAGCCTACTGCTTCATGTTGGAGGTAACTAAAAAGACAGACTTGGGGTTCATCAAAACTACCGAATAGGTCATGTGAACCGTTCTGTATCTGCTTGCTAATAATACTTATTTAATTAATGATTTTATTATGTGGCAGAATTTGATATGAGATTTGCTTATGTTAGAGAGGTTGTGAGAAAGTAGCTAAGTCACATATCTCAGATTGCTACTGTGGACATTATGTACCTCACAGAATAAAAGAGTTATTTTGCATTACCTAATTGGCTTATTGAAGTCATAAGGCAACCTTATATGATAGAGATGAGAAATAAGGAAGATATCCATATTGAGCACTCTGGACAGTTATTGGTGCAGAGTCAGAGCTCAGGAAATAGTTACTACTATGAGTGCTAAAGTGATCTGGAACCAAAATAAGCCATACGCCTTCTACTTCCTCCAATACGTGCCTGAGTGTCAGATTTTATCACCTACTTCAGGGAAAGCCTTTTCTTTTTCAGAAAGAACATGAGAGTTTTTGCCTACGCATAGGCAAAGATGGTTCCAGCTACCCATCTCGGACCTTCTCAGACCAAGCAGAGCTGCAGCCTCTGGGCTTGTCTTACCTTGTAATGCATTTGGAAAGCACCATATTCTCAGGAATAGAAAAGGTAGGAGCCAGGGAGAGGTTGTATTTCTCTAGCCCTGAGAAACTAGGAAGTCCTGATAGGTCCTGTAACATGCCCAGTAAATTCCTGAGCCTCAGAACGAAGGCTTCATAAGACATTGTGGAATTTAACCAATTTAACTTGTTTAGTCAGAACAGAAGGAGAGTGTGGGGGTGGGGGAGAGGACTTCCTTTTCCAAAACAAAAAGAAGCACTGAAAAGGTCTACCTGTGGTTTGAGTGATGTGATGCATTAAATTATATATAATTTATATATATAATGCATATATACATACACATAATATACACACATACATGTACATATATATATGAATATATATACATATACATCATACAAAATATATGGCTATATGAAAATATAGACAACTAGAATGTGATTGTTTAATTTTTGGTGCTTTGAAGTACTTTACTTTTTTAAAAAAAATTTTTAATATTTATTTTCGAGGAGAAAGGGGAGGGGCAGAGAGAGGGAGACACAGAACTTGAAGCTGGTGAACTCACCAACTGTGAGATCATGACCTAAGCTGAAGTCAGATGCCTAACTGATAGCCACCCAGGTGCCCCAGAAGTATTTCACTTCTTTATGCAAACAACTGTACTTGTCCAATGGATATATATAATTAAAATGCTGGCAATCAGTCCACCAAAAAAATGAGATTTTTTTGTATTGTGTTTCCTTTCTTGTTTGTTTGTTTGTTTGTTTAATATGCGTTCTCCTGAGAAGACCAAATTAAAGCCAGAGTAAGGCCGCAGGAATACTTTGTCAAAATCACATCTTTTTTTATAAAATTAGTAGCACTTAATGTGTTCTGAGGTCGGCAGAGAACTGGAAGTCAGGTGCTAGGGGCAGAATGTGGCAGAAAATGGATGCAGTGGTGCCTGGATGGCTCAGCTGGATAAGCGTCAGACTCTTGATTTTGGTTCCAGTCATGATCTCATTGTTGGTGAGTTCGAGCTCCACATCGGTTTTCTCTGCCCTGACAGCGTGGAGCCTGCTTGGGATTCTCTCTCTGCCCCTTCCCTGCTTATGCTCTCTCTCTCTCCCTCTCAAAAATAAATAAATAAATATTACCAAAAAAAAAAAAAAAAAAGAAAAGAAAAGATTTGGGCGCCTGGGTGGCTCAGTCAGTTAAGCGGCTGACTTTGCCTCAGGTCATGATCTCGAGGTTCTTGAGTTCAAGCCCCACATCTGGCTCTGTGCTGACAGCTCAGAGCCTAGAGCCTGCTTTGGATTCTGTGTCTCCTGCTTTCTCTGCCCCTCCCCCGCTCATGCTCTCACTGTTTCTCAATACTGAATAAAAGTTAAAAAAAAATTTATTAATTAAACAAATTTTAAAAAAGAAAAGAAAATGGATGCAAACTGTATCAAATGGAGGAATCTGGCCCACCTTTCAAATCTGGCTCAGTGTATAGGAGCTGTCTAGCGCAATTGGGAGATGTATGATAGGCTCCGCTTGTATTCATTTTTAAAGTTTAACCCTGAGTCATTTTACCTAAATCAAGAAGGTATTTTTAGAGTCAGATCGTGTATGCTTCTCATAAGCAGCAGAGGTACTGGATATCTGTTCCAACTCAGATTTTGGAAGCAGTTATTCTTCTCGAAAGTTATTTTTTTCCTGTGGCATTTCATGGAAAACACTTGCTGTAGCCAACAAGCTATGGATATGTTTTCTTAGGCTGAAGAGATTCTTATTATGAATAAGCTAATTGAAGCCATGGGAAAAAGTGCAATTAAAGAATTTTTGGTTTATAATACATCATGTAGTTGGAAATAATCTTGAGAAGTCATCGAATTCAACTCTTGTATTGAGACTAAGGGACACCCTCAACCACCTCTCCCCTCCAAAAAATGCCTATCTGTCCTGTTTTTGAAACAATTTAGGTAGTATAATAAAAGCCTGCTAGGTAAATTCTGCCCTCTAGCATATCTTAGAATTGTAAAGTTACTTGAATATCTTTTGCTGCAAATTAAACTAAAAACACCATAAAAATATAAGCCATTTTATTATTTTTTGTATTATCATTTGTGATCTGATTCTGGGGCCTCCATATATCTTCTAGCGTACTATCTTTCATTTTCCACTATTTCCATTTCTTTCTTGCATAAATTAGGAATTTGGTGTTGCTACAAGCAACAAAGACTAATCTGAGTTAGCACCACAATGAGGTGGCTATGTAATGTGTCATTGTGGCTAGGCTGAATTAATATTTCCCAGAATGCCCATTAGGGATGTTTCATTAGGGTAGGAGACAAAGAAGATTCTCTCCAGAGCTGGAGAGATGAAGGAAGGAAGCAGCCATCCTATAGCATACATACGTTGTTGCTGATTTGCTGACTTATCTTCTTGGTGAGAAACAACAGCTTGTCCTACAATTGCTCTCCCTTACCTCTGGATCTTCTGGATTCCTCTGACTTCTGAACTAGGTGTGTTAGGGTGCATGGTCAGTGCCTCGAGGAGGGGCTCTGGCTTCTGCAAGATGTTCATTTTAAGGTCAGTGGCAATAAGAATGGACACAGGCCTCAGTCAATCCTTGGGGATTTCTAACTTTTCCTCATGGGGTTCCAGTCTGCTGGTGATCTTCTCTTCCAGACTGTCTGCCCTGAGAACTTTGGGCTCTGACATGAGATGTGGAGACAGCCTTGCGGAGACTTCTTAGCCAGCTGCCATAGTTAGGTAAGCAAGTACCCAGTAATAAATTCCTTAATATATCCCTATATATTCTATTGGTTCTGCTTCTCTGGTTGAACCCTGCCCACTACATGCAGGAAACGGAATTAGAGACCAAGAATTAGGATTAGAAATCAAGACTGGCCTTTGTTTCTGTCCTTCCTTATTCTTTTTTTTTTAAAAAAATTTTTTAACGTTTTTATTTATTTTTGAAACAGAGAGAGACAGAGCATGAACGGGGGAGGGGCAGAGAGAGAGGGAGACACAGAATCGGAAGCAGGCTCCAGGCTCTGAGCCATCAGCCCAGAGCCCGATGCGGGGCTTGAACTCACAGACCGTGAGATCGTGACCTGAGCTGAAGTCGGACGCTTAACCGACTGAGCCACCCAGGCGATCCTGTCCTTCCTTATTCTAATTTCCAGTTTCTCTTTCTCTTTATAGTATGCATGTCCACAAAACATGTTGGATAATATGTCCTTGAGAGTTAGTAGAACCACTTACATGTCCAGCTACCTGAAGAGACATGAATTCCCTTATTCAGTATCTATTTCCTCTTGTGACAAATTCTAAATTCTCAGGAGTAGAACTCATGAGAATCCTAATCTCCAGCTTGGAGCAATCTGCTGTTTCTGGGGAAGCCGACTATGTGGAAGGAATTGGGTTATGTCTGGTGCCCACCACTAGTCCAAACAACTGTGTCAGGTACAGCAAGTTTGGGTTGAACAGAATGACTACTGGGATTCCAATGGCATTTTTCACATGGACAGGAGAAATTAGGGACCAAGCTGTCCACTGTTGCCAGGACTGACAGTTATCAGAACATACTGATAGGGTCATGATTGTTGTTTCCTGCTGATGCTTATGCCATGTAAGCTGTTAAACATTTTCATATTACCCCTGCCCATAGATTTAACTTAAAATAGTCATTCACCTATACAAAACATTTTCTCAGGGTTTGTAATAGGCTTAAGCACTGTATTGGTGTCGGGGGAAACAAAGTTGAATTAGAAGGCAAGGTTGTAGACTATGAGCACACAATTTAGCAGGAGAGACAGACACTTCCAACTTCATGTGAAGGAAGCATTGGATTCAGAGTCAAACATGTTAGATTTATTCTTTGCTTTTTCATTTACTATCTTTTTGACCAGATAATTTTACGGTGTGGTAGTTTTGTAAGGAAACATACAACTGTGTCCTACATTCTAACGTCATCACTTAATCGATACAAGCTTGGGTCAATTATTTAATCTTCCCAGGATAGTGTTTGTGTCTAAAACATAGGGATAAGATTGTTAGGAAAACCAAACAAGATACTATATGAAAGAATGTAGCGTAACAGCAATACCTTTCCTTTTACATTAAAACCTTTGTTTGCGGGCATAATTCATTCCAGAACATGCTTGTAATCCAAAGCACTTGTGTATCAAAGTCAATTTCCCCACAAGAAATAATGGAAACTCAAATGATTCATTCCACAACCCGAAAAGATTCACATAAAAATGATTACAATACGGTAATATAATACAAGATAATAAAGAATATACAACATATAAAGAAAATAAAGTAACCTGCATTTACATTTGAAAACCTTTGTGGCTGGTGTGAGGGAGACAAGAGGGAGGAGGGTTATTGTGATGGATGACTTTCACTATCACTAATGGAATCACTGCTAACTATTGGCTCCATGGTATCTTTTTCTTTTCATGCAATGTCAACAAGGAACCTATCCAATGACCTAGAATGAAGCAAAGCATTCCTAAGCTTACTCTTGTAAGGAAAAGCAAAGAACTGTCCATAGGTGCTTTGAGGTGACAAAAATACACTAGTGCCTATTGTGGGCACCTTCCAATGTTCTAAAAAATCACCGATTTCTGCCAAACACTGTGGCCTGAGACCAAGCATCGGAATATGGGAGATGATCACCCACAATCCCACAGTGAGGGGGAGGTGAGGGAAGAGAGAGAAAAAACATTGGCTCAGCTGTGATTATGTGAAGTTCGGCATCATGTACCACTTGTATTGTAAGACATGGCTTGATAATGAAGTTAAAATTTATTAGAAATGTTTGCTTGTCTTCCAGAACACTTGCAGAACAAGTTACTCACAATCCAAGGTTTTACCAATATTTTCATTTCTTGGACCCTTTTGTTTTTAATCATATTTGATTTTTTTAAATGATGAATGCTAATTTTTTCAAATTCTTTTTCAGCAATTAGAAGTGTAACTATAATTTTTAAATTTGGCCATTTGATCAATCGTATAGATAGATTTTTCAACATAAACCATCTTATATTTGTAGAAATAATCCTGCTTGGTATTTTATTATTCTCCTGGATTTAATTGACCAGAAATGTATTTAAGATTTTTTTTTAAATCTGTATGTAGTGGGTACATCTTGACGCACAAACTCAAATATGGGGGGAAAAAATCACAGTTTTTATTATCTTTAAATCAATTTAATTCCAACTTCAAGCACTCATGCCCCTAGTTTGGCAGAAAATTCAAAGTCAGTTATTCTTGAGTTTCTTTTATATTATGAGAGTATAAAGTTTCTAGGGCCTCTCAAAGTACTGAGGCATTGGCGGAAATCCCTTGTCCTCAGTCATCCCTGCTCCTCACTTGCTCCCCAGCCACCTATCACTCAGTTCTAGATCCCTAAGTGGCCATTTTCTTCACAGATTTTACTGCTTCTTAGACCAGACCAGAGCAGAGCTCAGGCCCCTGATGTTTAGGGACTTGTAAATCTCTCCTTTCTCACCAGCTGGAGGGAATATCTTTTCTTCCCTCTAAATAAAAGCTAATCTCCACCATGAAAATACCCTAATCTTTTCAATGAAGTGTTTTTTTTTTTGTTTTTTTTTTGTTTTTTTTTTTGTAAAAATGGAGAGAGAAACATTCAGAAAACCTCAAAGTAACAAATTACAAATCATAACAGCTTGGGG